>NC_042494.1:164191059-164210802 GCF_005508785.2 Acyrthosiphon pisum | reverse complement strand
TAGATAGTAAATTTCAATACGATAATAATCTTTAAATTCAAAGTTTGAGGCCCCTTTTCCCCCACCACCTAGGTTATATTATGGAACATTTTTTCTGATGTGGAGTGGCTGAGGTTGTTACTGTCAGTTGCCTTTGCTATCACTACTCAACATTCACTATCGTATTACGATAACACAACAATGAATAACGTGCAATAACACTGCAACTATGATTTCTCGATTATAACAATTATTTTAATTCAGTGGTATCAACCGCTGATATGCTACCGTGATCTAGTATTAGTATTATTTATATTTATATTGTATTAAATACTGTGAATGGTGGGAAGGGGGGGGGGTATTACGAACTTGAATATTTTTTGGTGTTGCAAAACGATACCTTTGCAACACCTGAAAATTGTTTGGTTTTGCAAGTGCGACACTTGCAACACCTCAATTACGCCACTTCCCACTATCGCAGTCATTAGTTCTTTCTAGATAATATTACGCTGTTTAATATCCGTTTATATTTATTATATCTGTCCGTTGTCAGTTGTGCCATATAAGTATATAATAAGCGTCGTTTCCGATGTGCAGCATCGGTGTTATCGCTGATCCAACGTTCTCCATGTCAAGGTCATGATTTTATTATAAATATTATTTTATTATACTCTCACTTATCGTAATACGATTTCATTGCCCACCGTTTATAGCATACTTTACCCGCCAAACATCGTTTTAATGGTTTTAATCCACGTCTTATACGAAACGCAGAATATTTATAATTGATTTATGCCAACCAATTGTCCTGTATGCAACATCGCTGTTCCACGACATTCATCATCAATTGGTTTTTCAATTTCTTTTACCCTTTACCATTCATCTTGTATAGACATACCACTTAAGTCTCTTACACTCTACAAAAAAACCAAACAGTAATTGGACCTGTCCTATACACTCTATAACTATACCTGTTACACCAAAAATAACCATAGATGCTGTTAAATCTAATAACCCTCTTACATTAAGCTACTTAACTTAAATGATTAGTACGTTGTCTTCTAATCAGGACAATGGCTTTAAATTAATTAATTCTCGTATTAACGATTTATCAACGCATTTAGACAAATTAGACTCAGCTCTAGCTGAGTGTCAAAATAAAGCACAGCGTCTTGAAGACAGGGTTAAAGCATTAGAAACCCAAAAATCAGTTTTGAATACTTATTCTATGAACTTTTCCCTGGTTGTCAGGAATGAGGTTTTTGATGCCCAAAGGCGCTCTCTTAATATTACATACATGGTGTTAAGGAATCTACTGAAACGGTTGTTAAAGAGCGTATAATACACGACAACAATAAAATTAACTAGCTTTTTACCCGACTATCTATCAATTTGGATGTAATAGCTAACATTTCAAGATTGGGTCATCCATCTTAATAAAATCAAAGGCCAGTTAAGTTGATTTTACGGAATTCTTGTGATGCTGATAGAGATTCAACGTCCTTTATGAAAGTAAATCGCGAATCTCCAACCGCTGTGCATAATATCTCCTTCGTCAAAGACCGCACTCAGGCAGAACGCCGTCACATAATAGAAGTATACGTGGATTTCAAGAACAGATTCGAGGCAGGGGAAAAGGATATAAAAGTTCAATACTTCAATGGAATTCCTAAAATCATAAATATTAAAAAAACTAAATGGTAGGGTGAAGCCCAATAGTTATATTAGTAAGTTAAAATCAATGTTCAATAATCATAAATCAAATGAATTTTTTAATAAACCTTCTGTTTGTATTAATTCTCATCTCTCTGGTTACTACCAAAATTTCCATGGTCTAAGAACCAAATTAAATTTATTAAAATATTCAATACCTTCATCTACTTATGATTTTATAATATTTTCTGAGACATGGTTGAATAACACTTTCTTTGACAATGAGTTAGGTTTTACCCAGCATAACGTATTTCGATGTGATAGAACCGAAACAACTAGTCCTCATGGTCGTGGTGGAGGAGATCTCGTCGCTTTTAAAAAGATTTTTAATTCTAAATTGCTTAATATTGGTACTTTAAACGTAGAACAAGTCTTTGTCAAAGTTATAGTTGGTGATCTTTTAATTATTTTTTGTGCTGTAGACTTTTCACCTAATAGTGATTTACAGTTTTACTTAAATCACCTCTCAGTCTCAGAGTCTATTGACTCTTCTTTTCCGAATTGTAAACTTATCATCTGTGGTAATTACAATATTCCCTCCCAATCCTGGGAAAGTGACAAGCATGGGTTTAAGTGTGTCAACATTCTTTCTTCCCAAGCAGGAACTTCTCTTGTTGAGAGTTGCTCTTTGTTAAATCTATGTCAATTTAATTCTATCATTAATGATCATGGAAACATTCTGGATTTGGTGTTTTCTAATTTCCTAGTGAATTCCATAAATCTTCACGATGACCCGTTTGTCCCTATCGACCCTTGCCACCCTCCAATTCAAATAAACGTTCAATTATCCATCTTTAAGCCTATTCTTAACAACGACAGAACAATTTTCAACTATGAGAAAGACGAATATATTAATGCGAACCTATTTTTTTAATTCTTTTGATTGGTTGAATACTTTTAGACACCTCAATACTGAGGCAGCGGCCCACGTATTCCTACACGCAATTTTAGAAACTTTATACTCTTTTGTCCCTCAAAAAACCATAAGTCCCTCCCATAATTTCCTCTTATTTGGAAGAAATATAAAGCCCATTCAATTTATATCAAAAATAAAAGTAAATTAAATTATGAAAAATTCTCCTTGTTGCGAGTTCAATATAAATCGCAGTCTAAAATTGTTTTTCATGATTTTATTCACCGGTCAGAAAGTGAAATTATAAGTAACCCAAAATATTTTTGGAACTGGGCCAACTTTAATACTAAGGCTCGTGATATACCCAATTCTGTATTCTTAGGTGCTACTGTTGCTAATAAAGGCGCGGCTATTGCTAATTTATTCTCAGATTATTTCTCTACTATATATAACACTTCACCCGCTCCTTCACCTGATGAATCTTACATTTTCACCTCTACTTATCAATTTGATCACATCATCTCTACTAAATGTAGTATCTCTCTTGATGAGGTATCTGATAGTCTACGGACACTTATGAAATCTAGGTCTCCCGGCCCTGATGATGTTTCTGGTTACTTTTTTGGCAAACTTAGCTAATTCTATAACTTATAACATATTCATCTTATATAACAAATCACTTGAGGAAGGGATATTTCCATCTATCTAGAAAAAAAAACTCTATCAACCCAGTTTTCAAAAAAGGCGATAAAACTAATGTCAAAAATTATCGCCCTATCTCTGGTCTAGTACAAATTGGTAAATTGTTAGAAAAATTGGTTCTAGCTCAAATGATCAAACCAATCAATACAATTTTAGATAATGATGGTTTAATTTAAACCAGAGAGGTTCACTTTAACTTGCAATTTATCACTGCAAAATTTCATACTCAACGCTTTTAAAGATAGTTGTCAAGTGGATGTAATTTATACCGATTTTGCGAAAGCCTTCGACCGTGTCGATCATGAATTATTGATTATTATATTGGGTAAATTAGGGTTTAGTCATCCATTAATATCCTGGTTTAAATCTTATCTCAGAAACAGGTCTCAGTTCACCCAAGTACACGGTTTCTATTCAAATACGGTCCTGGTCCCATTTGGAACTCCCCAAGGAGGTCACTTATCACCTATACTATTTAATTTATTTATAAACGGACTATCACCTGTTCTTAAAAAATGCTAAATCTTGTTCTTTGCAGACGATTTAAAAATATTTACTCGTATTTCCTCGTTAAGGGATTGCCTTGTTCTACAAGATGAATTAAATATCTTATCTACACGGTGTCATAATTGGTGCATGTGTCGCAATACTGATAAGTGTTACTCAATGTGTTTTTACAGATCCCGTGAGCATATAATCTATACGTACTCTATATTTATGACGTCCAACTTAAATCAGTCTCTTAAATTACAGACTTGGGAGTAACTTTAACCACTAATTTAAATTTCCGTGGTCATATTGAGTGTGTTGTGAAAAATCGTTGAATGTTCTAGGATTTATTAAGTGCCATTCATCTGAATTTAAAGACCTTAGATCATTCAAAATCCTGTATTGTGCGTTAGTCAGATCTATTCTCGAACATGGAGCTACTATCTGGAAGCCATATACCAAAACTGATATCAATTGCATTGAACGCATTCAAAATAGGTTTTTTAAAACTCGTAGCCTTTAAATTTAATTTGACCATTGATAATCATTATTATACACAAATCAGATCTTTTCTTAACATTCCAGCCTTATCCTCCAGACGTGAAATAGCAGATATATCTTTTATTTATAAGTTAATTAATGCTATCACCGATAATCCTGATCTTTTAAATTGCATCCCATTTACTATTCTAGCCTATAATAACCGTTCCACATCATTGTTTTACATTCAAGTATAAAGCACAAGCTGTTTAAAAAAAATCCCCTATTCCTAGGGCTATTGCTTTATGTAATAAACTTTCGACGAGAGTTGACTTTTTCTTCTCTCCCTTAAGGGAGATATTAAATGCTCACATGAACAATATGAATACGCAATGCTGGGTTTGCCTATCAATGTTAATACTATTTTTCCTTTTTAGATTTTTGTAAACATTATATACCTATAAGATATTTATTCTATGTAATGTTGTATTTTTTTTGTATTTGTACACAAACTATACTATCTGTACTATTAGGCTTCGGCCCGTTTTATTCTACTGAATAAACTATTATTATTGTTATTAAATATTCTAGTTACTAAAGTTTTCAAAAAGTCGTTGTTTTTTTTGTATTTTAATTTTCACAACAGCAATCTCTTTTACAGTAGGTATCACCGAAAATATATGTGATGGTATTATGAGTAGTGTAGTATGGGTAAAATTAGTAATCACTATTAGTGTTACCACTTTTGCTCAAAAAGTATTGTAATTTTAATAGTTAAACTAATATATTCATTTTCTTGATATTTTTAATTTACTTTGAAACTACTATTGTCGAGCTATTTATGGCTCATTAATTTTAAATATCCGTTTGTTTTGTAATTTTAAACTTTGGTCAGGCCTATTCTAAGTTGTTATAATTTAATCTATAAGTTTAGAAAATGCATTTGCTCAAATTTTGAAATTATCTTTGGTTAATTTGTTTTTTTTTATTATTTGTGGACAATTGAAATATGTAGCTCTCGAATTTGGAAATTCATATTTGTCATAAATCATTTTTTGATCCCAGTTACTGTCAAAGTATCCATTCCAATATATGAATAAAATGTGTATAGTTCAATACAAAGTTATAAGTTATGAAAATTATACAATTATACATGCGTATTCATGATAATTTGTAATAATAGATAATAATCAACCATAAGAAAAGTTATAATATGTCATAACTTATATTAGTAACGATAACATTATAAGAATTTTTTTTCTAGTGAAGATACCAATTATTGAACATAGTACGTATATTTTTTGTAATTTAACTGAATAAGTAGTTTAATAATTTTATTTTCAAATTTGTATTAACGAAATTCATGTGCTTGGAACCAAAAGGTGATAACTATTTTTTTATTAAAATCTACTTTTATAAAATATTATATTAAAACAGTACACACGTAGGTAACACGCGTGTAATAAAATAGTCCTGCTAAATGCTACCAAGAAGCCAACATGGAAACATATATAAAAAATCTGGCAGAACCACTCGATTACGTAAACATGGGGTTAAGTGAGTGCTATACACAAGCATGTCAAAACATCGTGTCAATGGTTCGGTATTCACTTGCCTCAACGTGAACGACAAAACCAACCAACGTTGTCAGTAAACACATAACGATTTACAGATTACTGACTCTTGATTTATGTCAAACTCGGCGGATTTGTTTAAATCACAGGAGATTACGAGAATATTATATTATACATTATTGCTTATTGGCATAGCCAGCAGTCAAGTTTGAATCACGAAGGAGAGACTATAATATCAGTCCACAGTCATAACTACATTTTTAAGGAACATAATTATTCAATTTACTATACTTAGGTATAGTAACCTACATTATAGATCAATAATAATAATAATCAATATTGTTTCAACTCGTACTCCACTACCCCTGTGATCTTCAAAATACCACCCTTAAGAACAGTGAACTCAGGTAATAGTGTACTTTATAATATTATTACTATCTCAATCATGTGAATAACCTTGTAATGGACGTCACTATATCATGTTTGATTGTGTTAGTATATGGACGGGGGTCATAAGTTTCTAGGATCTGTAATATGTAACTTAGAAAACTTTATTAATATCGATTCAACAATCAACAACCGGCTTCACAAGACCGGTTCGTGTAGTGGGAATAGTTTTTATACTACTTTTATTATGTTGTTATGTTTGCGCTTATTAAGACATAATCGCGGAGTGCAGCGGACAACATAACAACATACAGCGAGTGCGATCTAATTAAGACTGTTTATTATAATATGAAACGGCTATCGCAGTATCACGCTATCGTCGATACCGATTACATAATAGTATAAATATTAATTAGGTAACATACATAACAATTGTGTTAGTATATGGACGGGGGTCATAAGTTTCTAGGATCTGTAATAATATGTAATTTAGAAAACTTTATTTATATCGATTCAACAATAAACAACCGGCTTCACAAGACCAGTTCGTGTAGTGGGAATAGCTTACCAACAGCTCATTAGCCCTGTATCGAATTAAGTCTAAATATTGACAGCCACTTTGTTTGAATAAACAAGGAAGGCAACGCGCATGGTTTAAACCAGAGCTTGAAAGTGGTTACCGGTTAACATTTCTATTTTCTACCTACCTAATACCTATAACATAAAAAATCATTGGTTGGTATTGACGGTATACTCAATAGTCCTAGATAGATCTCTCTCATCGTATATTTTACTGGGAAATCTAAAAATAGCTTGACACGACGTATTGACAACTGTAAATCGTTGTCTATCTCTGATAAGGTACGGGCACAAAAGTAGAGTACAATTTTTTTTTTCAAATCAGTATTCAATCGGTAACCGGTGACCGGCATTTTTTGGAATTGGTTATCACTTAATCATTAACCTGTAATTTTGAATATAGTACCGGTAATTAGTTACCACTAAAAACAGGCCCGGTAAAAAACCGGTAACCGGTATCCAACATTTTTTCGATTAATTTGGTAACGGTTTCAAGCCCAAATGAAAAAAAATATTAACCATAGGTATCTATGTAAAACAAATGTTTACTAATGACTAATGACCTAGTAGCTGAAGTATTTTATGTCTAATAAAAAAAAATAGAGATTTGACAGTCATTAAAACCATGTTATAGGAAAGGAGATAATACAGTTATACAAGTTGTAAATTGCTCTCCTATACGGTTAAAAATGTAAGGTATCATGTATAAGGATTGGAATAGGTACAATCGAAATAAAATGAAAAAAATATTAACCATAGGTATCTATGTAAAACAAATGTTTACTAATGACTAATGACCTAGTAGCTGAAGTATTTTATGTCCAATAAAAAAAAAAAATAGAGAATTGACAGTCATTAAAACAGGGATCGAAACCGGTTTAACCGGTTTTCCAAAAAACCGGTTAAAACCGCGGTTTTCTCATTTCTTAACACCGGAACTGGAACCGGAACCAAAAGCTTTGAAACACCGGTTAAAAAACCGTAACCGAAACCTAAGACCTTAAAAAACCGTTTTCAAAACCCAACCCGAAACCAAAAAATTGAAAAACCGCTCTTGTACTGTTCTTGAAAAACGGATTAAAATTTAAAACTAATGTCGGTTTCTTTGAATTCCATAAAGTTAATTATATTATTTGTAATTCTACTATTTTTATACGAAGAAATTATTATGTTTGGATTTATTGATAAAAATCCCGATGCAGTTACTGAGTATTACGAAATATTAATATAATATATATTATTACTAAACTTATGATTGAAAATTGAAAATACGAATAATATAGTGTGATGTTATTATAATATACAATTAAATATTAATGTTATCGAATAATGATCTCAACCATAATATGGCAACATAATATTATGTCGAATGCAAAAGTAGGCATGAGGCACCTAAATTAGGTACAAAATATTCAAGTTAATAACACGAAATTAGTTCTGCTGAACGTTTATTTGTTATATCGTATATTGTACACTAATTATACAAAGTAGCCATATTTCAGGGCTTTAGACTCGGCCCTTATAATAGTTAATAGATAATAAAAATCGAATCTACAGTAATTAGACGGGAAAATAAAATGGAAATTTTTAAAAACCGTTCCGAAAAACAAAACCGAAAATTTTCTAAAACCGTTCTTTAAACCGATAAAATATTTGAAAAACCTATTTTAAAACCGAAACCAAAACCAAAAAATTTAAAAAACCAGTCTTAAAACCTAAACCAAAACCAGAAAATTTAGTAAACCGTTCTCAAGAACTAAAACAGTAACCGTTAAAATTTGAAACGGTTTCGATCCCTGCATTAAAACCATGTTATATGAAAGGAGATAATACAGTTATACAAGTTTTAAATTGCTATCCAAAAATTTGATATTTTTAGAAAGCATATCTTTTGGTTCCAATCTCACGAAAAGAATACTTAGTTACATATGTCCATATCAATATTATTATCTTATAAATAATTTAAATATATATTATGTAGATATTATATTTGTTTACATAGTTTATTATTATGATTAATGGTTTTATATTATTATTATTAATATTATTATTATTATTATTATTATTATTATTGATTGTTAACTTTATAATAAGTCTTTTCTTTAATAAGTACTTTTTTCTTCTTGGACCTTTGATTTAACATTTTTAGACAAATTATATGATAATTATAAAAACATTTTTTGTTGATTATCCAGAAACTATTGGAGGATTAAGTATGAAACTTTTGTTATGTTTTTTTTTTCACTAATCTTTAAAAGTCATTTTTGTTTTATAGTTTCTTACTATATATTTTACAATATCAATAGTTTTTTTATTTTCTCAAAATTTTATTTTAACAAATTGGTAATGATAGAAAATAAACTTTACAAATCTAGAACACTCGTTAGACGTTTCAAAAGCTATATATTATGGTTGAATGTGAGAGTGGGAACATCCCAAATGTATTATAGTAACTGATTAGCTACATAGTGTATAAATTATATTTTACTTATTTGGGTTATCATTGAAATTTCGTTAACGTTTTTAGTATGTTTTTTAGTATATTCTTACTTGTTCAACATTGATTTCTTAAAACGTTTTATTTTTTAAACATGCTTTGATTTTTCATAATTTTTGGCACAACGGATGGGACCTAAATATATTACAACCTTTTATTTTTATAAATATTGTAGAGTAATTATGATATCAATAGTTGTAAACTACACAGATAAAATAAAATATATTAGGTATATATTAAAATTAACTATCTAATATAGTAAGAAATTACAATACACATTAAGATCAATTAAAAATTTGTTTTTGTTTCAACCAACAACTATGACATTTGATAGTTGGTCTCCTACTAAGAAATTTGTTTTAAATTTATTGAGTACTTTTAAAATAAATCGCTAGATTTTCATCTTTAATTATAACATTTTATGAAAATTGTATTACTAATAACTACAATTCTTATTTAATTTCAGTTGCAGATAGTACGTAATTAGTTTTAATTTGTAAAAAAATGTATATTGGAGAGTAGAGTGGGAGTATTGACAATACGTTCAGAAATTTATACTAAAAATTTAAAGTTAGCTTCAACTCTTTTACAGCAGAACGTCACCTAATGACCTGCCAACTTTTAAATTCAGGACTTGAAACCTGTTGCCAGTTCTTACCGATTTCCCAGTTTTTTTGGAACCTAAAAACGGTTACTGTTATTCTAATTTTATTCCCAGGTATCTGGTTTCGGTTACCTTAACGATTTTTAAGTTACCATAAAACGTTATAATAATACAATATGTTTTGACAGGTTAAGAACCAATTACTGATTTTTAATTATTATTATTATTATTATACCGAGTACCAACTACTGTTACTTATGAGTTATGAACTATTCAACTATACTATGTTTAAATAATCTTAGCTACCTAAATAATGATGAGTTTGTAGCTAGGTACTATAATTATTGATATTTCACTTCTTAAAACTATTTTTAAATCATAATACACGCATAAGTATAATAAAATTGTTTTTAGAAAACCGATATTGAATTAGTTACCGGTACCTAACCAACATTTTTTTGAAGTGGTTATAGCTTAATCGGTAACGTTTATAATGAATAAAAGACTGGTCATAATATTACTACTAACAACATGACTGGATGAAAACTGACAATTTCTGAAATGGTTTTAATCCCAAACGTTTATTATATTTCTAATATTTTACATTAAGTCCATATGAAACAATATAACATTAATTTTTTTCTTTTATTATTTGAAATAAACAATCTATAACTTAGGGACACAATAGGTTTATGTGGTTAGAATACTCGCGTATACATATAAATTAACAGGCTAAACTTGATATGAGAATTCATCCACTAATGACACTCACTATTATTATATTGATAACTAATTATTATAATTTTTATTTATTGTAGTTGAATTTGCGAAGGGTACGTATATTTTCAATTTAATTGTATTTATAAACATTTAGTTTAATTTTTCACCATCTAAATTGTATTGATAATTAAAATTAAATGTTTTTAACGTTTAATAATCTTTAGATCATACTAACGACTAACCGATATAAACTATAGAATTAAATTAAAAGTAAATATTAATCAACTATTCAATATTTTAATTTGTGAAAAAAATACAACGTGCAAGCAATAATGTTTATATTATAAAACAATGAATAATAAATAAATAAATAGCTCCATATACTTAATACATAATATAATATACATTCGTACAAGACTGGGCATTAACGATTTAAAAAGTTAATTGTATATCAACTTTTTAACTTAACTAGTTACTTTTGGCGTTTCATTTACTTAACCATTAACTTAATTAATTCATTTTTCATTTTAAGAAGCAAGTAAAGTTAATTTATTTTGTTTTTAATTTAATTATATTTCACTAATTTAGTTTTCATGTTAAAAAAATATTTACTGTGAATTATTTAAAGTTAAACATTTACATCATTCAAATCTAACTTATATGGAAATACCGTATCAAGTATAAACACTGTATAGTCTATAATTTAGTTTTGAGCTGGAAACAATTTAAGAACGCTTTTAGCGTTGTATAAACAAATGAACTTTTTTTTAACATAATAAAAAGTTAACAAAATCTTTTTATTAACTTTTAACTTAACTGAGTTGACCTATAGTTAAATTTACTTTTTGTTATTGGGGCATATATTAACTAAACTTAATTGTGTTAAAAAAAACATAAATTTACCCAGCCTTGTGTATATCATATATTATATACCTATTATTAATGTATCGTAACACTATAATTACTCCCTCTTTGACATAATTAATAATCTAATACTTAATGATGTGACCATTTTTTTTTTTTTTATTTTTTTTTTATGAAAGTGGATGGTGTACACATCATTTGGGAAATTATAATATTTTGGAATACTTGAATAATTAATATTTGACTAATAATATTGTATAAATATTTTATTCCCATAAAATAATGAAATATTGCACAAAAATCTTGTCTTTATATTTTTATAATGTTTCCATGAAAATGTTTTTAAAAAAAATATGAATGAAATGTTTTGTTAATGTTATTTACAAAATATTTTTCAAAAGTAAACTTCTTGGCCAAAAAATATAAATAAAATATTTCCTTATTATTAACGCAACTTTTTCTAATATTTTGACAACTATATTGTTTTCCTGAAAATATTTATACCATAGTTGGGAAATATTAAAATTCTGTGTGGGATAGAGTACAATATTCTTTATGGATCGGAACGATTGGGATAAGTCCAATATTCGTTGCAGAATATTATACTTTTTCAATATCATAATCTAAATAATAAAAGCCACCTTTGTGTATGTATAAGCGATCCACAACTAAGTCAAACGCACATGGTTCTGAAATGGTACTTTGGTACTTTTAACTAAAGTTTGTTTCTCTACTTTTAACTTTGAGTTACGACATTTCGAAATTTTTCAATAACTGTAACTTAAATAATTTTGGTTTAAATACCGTATTATTGAAGTATCTATTCTAAAAAAAAATGGTGAAGTTGGATTTCCTTATAATAAGATTTGATCGTACATCGTTATTAGGTTTCGAATAAATAAGGGGATTCAATTAAAATGTTTATCCTGATGAATAATCTAAAGAGTTATTGACTTAGGTATATGATGTATAGAATGAAGGTTAACCAAAAACAATTGAAAACTGTCTTAGTGTAGTTTTATTTTTACAGGGTTAGCAAAAAATTACAAACATGCATTGATGAAAAGTATGTATAATAACTAATAAGACGTGTGTGTTAAAAATTAAAATTAATTTTACGGGAGTTCAGGGTAAGTTGACATGTTGGGTAAGATGGCAAATTGATCATATCAAAGTAACGATTTTAATGATAATCTGCAGAATTTCTTAAACAGTAGGTATTTAAAGAATTGTATATGATAACTAATTAAAAATATATAATTTGAGTAAGTGGAGTTGGCCCATGGTTAAAATATACAAGGTTATTGCATTTATATCCTTTCTAGATCAAATATTTAATGATAAAAACAAAAATGGCAGCCTAAAGGGAACCAATTATAATCAAGTAGGTAGGTTGTAAGTACATGCACGGGAATTTTGAATTTGTTAGTTTTTGTCAGCTTGTTTTTGATGATAAGAAAAATTTATATTCGTGATATCCCTTTACGCAGCCACTTTGTTTCTGATGATAACAATCCAAGTCAATATGCAATAACCTGTATATTCAACCATGAGTATACATGGGCCCCCTTTCCCCCCGGCTCAAGTTAGGAACTGAATAATGCAGCCACCCAGTAAATTCTTTGCTGACATCGGCCGCAGTGTTAATTCCTAAATGTTGACCCATAGCAACGTAAAAAAAAAAACAATACATTGGGTGAGATTAACCTCATATAGTTTTTCCTGTTCAAGTAAATGGCGTAACAAGAACAGGTTATCCCTGCGCAGTGGATACATATTAATTCAAACTCCGGATTGTCGTGCGTTGGGTAGTATAATACATTTTTCTAGTTTTTGGTTTTAGATTCTGAGTGGAACGATGAATGTATTGATTTTACAATGATGTGTGTTTTTTTTTTAATTTTTTTTTTTTAATTGTTGTGTCTGTCATCGCCTTTTAAGACAGTAAAAATGCTTAGATTTTCTTCAACATTATTTTTTCTGATAGGAAAGTGAATTTAGTTAGTACTTTAGGGGGTCAAAAGTAAAATTTTCCCAGTAGTTTTCAAAAGCGCTGTGAAAAACAAATGAAAAATTAAGGAAAAACGGGAATTTTAACGGAAAATCTGTTTTCGAGAAAATTGATTTTGTTTTTGGTACAGCTCTAAAACAAATGACCGTAGGTATATAAAAATTTGACTGAAAGTTTATTTTAGCATTTTCTATACACCATAACATTTTTCAAATATTTTGATTTATTTTGAGCTCTTTACGGACATTTTCAGTTTCCATTTTTTTTAGTTTTTTTTCTTTAAATATCAATAAAATTGTATTTTTTGGTTAAAAATGCTTATAAATGTAATAAAAGGTTCGTATTATATTGTTTCAAAGGCAAATGAAAAAATTAAAAACCAATGGTCACAATTTTTTTTATAAACATCTAAAGTTCAAATATTGAAAAAATACGTAAGAATGACGAAAAATTGCAAATTATTTTGAGTTAGAAATTCATGATAAAT
Source organism: Acyrthosiphon pisum (assembly GCF_005508785.2). Lineage (NCBI taxonomy): Eukaryota > Metazoa > Arthropoda > Insecta > Hemiptera > Aphididae > Acyrthosiphon > Acyrthosiphon pisum. The sequence continues at coordinate 164,196,863 of NC_042494.1, read as the reverse complement.
TTTCTTTTTAAATCTAAGATTTGAAAATATAATACAAGATTCTCCATAACTTTGTCTACCTTTTTTTAAAATAAAATGTCTACTAGCAAGTCAAATTTTTATGAGCGTTTGAAATTCATATTTTTACAACATTTGATATTCAATCGACTTCTCATGTAACGATTTTCTTATTTTGTTGTAATTAAAAAACGAATAACTGTAGATACTTGAAAATTTAACTGAATGTTCATATAAGCATTTTCTGCATACGATAAAATTTTGAAAATTATTTGACTCTTTTGAGCTGTTTACGGACATTGTCAGTTATAAATTTTTTTTATTTTTTTTTTATTTATAAATATCAATAAAGTTTTACCTGTTGGAACAAAAAGTGTAAAAAATTAATACAAGGCTCCTTATATGTTGTTACAACAGCAGTTAAAAAATATTAAAAATACATAGGCTCAATTTTTTTTTATAAGCATTTAAAGATCGAATTTTGACAAAATTTATGAAATTTAAAAATGTATAATTATTTTGTAGTTAAAAATTTATAAAATGTTCAACTTTTATATCTAAGGCTTGAAAATGTAAAACAAGATTTCATGTAAGTAGTTAATTCTGTTACCAAAAAACCTAAAAATACATAAGCACAGTTTAATTTTATAGTCATTTTAATTTCAAATTTAGACGAAATTACATATTAAAAAACTTAGAATAACTATTTTAATTATTTTGTTATGATTGTATAATATTACTAGCTGATTCAGTGCACTTCGTTGCCCGTTAAAATGTACCAACTCTATTTGACTCAAACTTTTTTCAATTCGTTATTTAATATTCGGTGTATGGTGTTCAAAATGTATCTTAACTTTTCCGTTTCCTGGAATAAAAATTCTTATTTTAAGCGAGTTATGAGTACTTTAAAACGCAAAAACAATTTACAATTTTAAAATACTCATAGCTCGCTTAAAAATTAAAATATAATAAAAAGCCCATGAGGTTGTCTAGATAATAATCTTACCTTTAGATTTCATAAGAGGTTAATTCACTCTCATTCTTTAGCTAACGGACCTACACGTGTTCTGCTTTGCATATAATTTGCTATATTATGCACTTGTAAGACGGAGACAACACATGCGGGTATCACGTCCTCTTAATACACAATCCTAACCTAACATAACTACTAATATTAGATGAATAAAAAAAAACCAAATTTAACAATTCCTAAATTAGTCTGTCTTCTTCCCAGAGGTTTTATCTACATACAAACATTAATTTAGACTCGTGGCAACGACTTAAAACGATTAAATATAATTCTGTGTTTAAATATTTTATATGACGTCACTCATGGCAACTATTTATAAACAAAAATTTCGATGTGAATTTTATGAAAATTTATAATAATTGATAACTCCTTTGTTTATTAAGTTAGATAATCGATAAATACCATAACCCTTCTCCGCAATGAGATCTTCAATTAAAAAACCTGCGGTAGATCGCGGACCCCTAGTTTGTACGTGAGTGTATGATTTAACTCTAAAGTACCAAAGTTATATCAAGTTTGTCGTATTCTAAATTTCTACCTATGGTGGATTAATATAATCAATAGCTGATATCGTGCACTTCGTTTCCTGGCAACCAATAATTATTATTATAATAGCTTCAAAAGCCATGGCAACTATTTATAAACAAAAATTTCCGTCGGAAATCTCAAAATTACTGTTTGAGCACCTCCCGGGGTTGGTCCTCTTCCTTTTTAAATTATCCTATCTTCTGCATATACAAAACATTCCATCGGAAATTTCAAAATAATATATAATTGGTTGCCATTACAATATGGACACACATTCCGTCGGAAATCTCCAAATAATATATATATATGGTTTCCATGGTAATATGGACACACACACCGACAGAAATCTCAAAATAATAGATATATGGTTGCCATGGTAATATGGACACACACACCGATGGAAATCTCCAAATAATAAATTATTGGTTGCCATGGTAATATGGAGACACACACAGACGGAAATCTCAAAATAATATATAATTGATTGCCATGGTAATATGGACACACACCCACACCCACATACATTCATTTTTATATATTATATAGACTGACAAAAATAATAATACAAATCAACAAAGGCCATGTCGCCAGGTGTTCACTTAAAAGGTCATAACTCCAGAACCACTTATCGCACAGCGTACAAACTTTACACAAACCATCTACGTATCAATCTTAATATGTCCTGAATTTTTTATCGAAATCGATTCGATGGTTCTTGAGTTATTAAATTTATTCAAAATGTACAATCATTTATATATATATAGATTCGTGGGTACTTGAAACTTCTAAAGTATAATATTATGTATCTATGATAGTATCACACTATCACGGTTTGTTTTTGATGTATAACACGTTATAAGTACCTAATGGATATGATTAATTTGGAATTTATTACAGGTACCTATTATATAGGTCATTTTTTTTTAATACCATAGATAAGTATATAATATGTCTAATACCTAGACTGACAAACCATCTCCGCTCAAAATCGTTTTTCTTATACAGTGATATTATATCATTGAATTCAAATTTAATACTATCCATTATACAGTGACCCACTTCTAACCTACTGTACAGCAGAGCGACATCCACTTATCCAACTTTTTTGAAATTAATTTTAAAACATTTTTCTGTCTTGGTAAAAAGTATTAGTAAGATTTATCAAAAATAAGATATTTAAAAAATTATTTTTCAGTTATTGATAGTAGAAAATTATATTATTAAATTATAAAAATAATTAAAAACACTTTTTTTTTTAATAAATAATACATGATTTGCGGTAAAATTTGCTATATATATATATATATATATATATGTATACAATCGAGATTGTTGTAGGGTAATCTAATAAACGCAATCAACAAGTCTAATACCAATTTTTGTTTGCTGTTATAGAACCGCTCAAGACGATTCATTCTTTCTGTGTACAAAAAATTGAAACTGTTGAGAAAAATATTTTTAGTAAAATAATTGAAGAATTGTCAAACGACGGTACACATTCAACGCACCATCAGAATAAACCGGAATCCTTAAAAAATTAAGAACCGGAACCTTTATTTTAATAAATAAAGTACCGGAACCGTAAAGCAGTTTTTAAATTAAATAGGTTATTTTAGGTTCAAAAATAAAGTTATTTTATTTATTAAATTTAATGGTATTAAGTTTTTGTCTATAAACTATAATATAATTAAGATTATAATATGAGTTTTCTAATATTTCTCATAAATACTATTAATTAAACCCGAATTCCGGAAAGGTATTTAAAATTATTAAACTTTTCGATACCTAAATTATCTTTAAACGGTACTGAAATTATTTTGAACCAATACCTTTATTCATTTATTATTTTTTTTTTAAACCTGAACCGAACCGGAACAGTTATTTTATTTTTGGAGAACCAGTACCGGAATTGATAGGCACCGATAAATCCAAAAGGTTCCAGCCCATGGTAAAAACTAATCTATGTATTTAATATAATTTATTGTAAAACGTAATACTTGTAAAAGCATCAGGTGTGCTGAAACATTTTATAATTATAATAAACAAAAAAAATATAAACAATAATAACGTTAAGATTTAAGAATATGTAATTAAATATTTTATAATATATCACTAATATTGCTATTATAGTATTACTATTTTTTTCAAATTATGTAATTTCTCCTTTACAAAATATGTGTATTGTTTACTGTTTAGTATGTTGTGTCTATGACAACCTGTGTTTTAGGCAACACGCTTTAAATTAATAAAGTTGTTATAAATTATAATATAATACCTTTTTATTTGAGAGTTGTTTAATAAGTATGATTCTAAACCTGTATTAAAATTATAAAACTAAATCATTTGTTTTATTGAAATTCTTTTTCATTGTTTTGTATGGGTATTAAATAATGAACAATATTCAGCACCAATACCAAATACCTAAAACGCTGATTAACCGTTTTAAGTATGTTCAAAAAGTTTGTACAACATACATAAAAATACATACCAATACAATTGGTACCACTGTACCAGTATTATTTTTTCCAGAATTTATGAGTCAGGAAGTAATAGGGAATAGATATTTATACCTCGGCAGTGCTCTAATTGGGAATTATTAAGAAGAGGCGCTCAATCCAACTATTTAAAAACTGCGTTCCAAGTGCAAAAAAGTTTTCCTTTTTATAATTAGCAATCAGAATAGTTTGTATCCAATATATTTTATAGTTTGCGTTTTTAATTGTTTAACTTTACTGTTAGTGATATATTATATTAAAAAATAGAGTGTGGCATAAATAATTACATCCATATATTTTGTTCGATGAAAATCTATAATATGATTTAATCCTTTAAATTTGTAGGGATCAAACAGAATCAGTTTTTTTACCTTTCGTTTTTATTTTAAGTTATATATATATATATATGTCGCATCCACATAGTGAAACCACTCATTTCATGAACTGGATACCCAGTTAGTGAAATTTGTCCAGATCGTGAATTTTGACAAAAATACATTATATGGACATCCATTTCATGAAATGGACATTACCTATTTTGTGTACTTTGTGTAATTGTTGTAAAACAAAATTGTTATGTTATGTAGCAATAAATAATTATATTATATCATAGTATAGTATAGTATAGTCAATTATAGTCAATAAATTATATCATATTGCATTATTTTATTTTTCATAAATAATTATAACTATACTTTTATATATTGTTTTATGAACAAAAATATACCAACTAGGTACGTCATATTACATTACAAATATTTTTATTTTATTTTTTACGATTGATTATGACATTGACTGTTACAAAGCATACTTTTCAATATCAATAAAGATAATAATAATTTATCCGTGATCTATATTATATGAGGCTATTAGAGAAAATTTCAAATTTAATTTTCGGTAATTTCCACGTCCGATATTCAAAAATTTCCGTTGTTCAAAAAATAACATTTAGTGAGTGTTTGTGTATAACACAGTTACTATTGTGCTTGCATTGCTATTGTCCAAAAATATTATAGAGTGACAATGGCCCGTGAATTTGTAAATTCAGTAATCAACGAAACTTAAAGACCTTTGGCCAGAATGTGTTATATAACACGTACATGGTCGCCCTAGACATAAGGCAAAAATTCCTTGCCAATCAAGTAGGTGTGCTTGTTTTAAAAATAATATGCAATGTATCAGTCGATGTCATAATCAATCGTCATGAAAAATAAATAATAAGGAAAAAATGTATAGGTAAAGTTTAAGCTAAGCCGTTTAAGGTATGTTTAAGTTAATCAGTTAATTATTTTGTTAATAAAACAATAGAGAAATATAGGTAGTTAAATATTATAATAATAGTCAAATTCATGATTTTTTTATAACACTTAATTTAGTTACACTGTTGTTTATAAAATATAATATAGGTACGTATGGTTTATGAAAAATAAAATAATAAAATAATGTAATATGATATTATTTATTGAATATAATTGACTATACTTTACTATACTATGATATAATATAATTATTTATTACTACATAACATAACAATTTTGTTTTACAACAATTACACAAAGTACACAAAATAGGTAATGTCCATATAATGTATTTTCGTCAAAATTCACGATCTGGACAAATTTCACTATCTGGATATCCAGTTCATGAAATGAGTGGTTTCAGTATGTGGATGCGACATATATATTACGTACGTACTCCTTTTAATCAACTTTTTCGAATAACCATAAATCAAGCAAAAATTGCGCAATATTTCA
>NC_042494.1:164170474-164191009 GCF_005508785.2 Acyrthosiphon pisum | reverse complement strand
CCCCGTAAGAATGATCTAGGTACGCCACTGTATTCCACGTACCTACAGCATCAAATATCATTATGTCGAATATTTCCGTTCAAGACAAGAATTAAGTCGTCTGCAGATATCAAGTTGCTAATCACGCCCAACATCAGGTACAGGCTGTCGGCGATCGCTGGTCAAATATTCTGAAACCGTCGGAAAGCAGCGATTTCCACAGTTTGCCGGTGATCAAGAGATATATGTCCTTACCTAATATGGACTTGCGTGAAAATTCTTCGGACGACGCTCCCGAAATTCGATTGTCGTTCGTTACGTCCGCGGAGTTTCCAGTCTCGACGGATTTGCCATCACGAGTTGAATCGCCTGTCTTGGCATTGATGCCACTTGCCACTGCAGGAGATGACTGCTGGATCGAGACGCCCTTATCTGTTTCATCGCCGTTGCCACTGCTAGAAGCCGGAGTAACGGTTACGGTAACCTGCAGCAGTGACCGCAGTGACGCGGGGACGGACCTGGCGGTAACAACGGTCACACCTAGACGTCCGCGCCGTTCACTTTGGAACCGGACGAAGCGGTTTGTCAGGCGTACGTTCTGTTGTGGTGCGATAGACCGTGCAGACGAATAGGGTTTTATTATACGATAGAATTTGGGCACCAAACGCTCCCTCCCCTTCCACCAACTGTTAAAGCGCTCGTGTCATCCTTTCCGCGCGTGTTTAATTTACTGTACCGCCGCCGCGTTAATATGTAAAATGTAAATTGTATATTATATAAAATGTAAATTGTATATTATGTAAAATGTATATTGTATATTATGTAAATTGTATCTGTAGATTTACTTGAATAAAATTGTGTATTATGTTATATAATATTTGGTTTTTATTTGATAATATTATTAATAAATATGTCAACACGCTTGTGTAAAATTAATTAATGCAGCTTGTGGAAATTCTAGGTATTTTGTTCAAGTATACTTACGGGTTTTTTTTACGGGTGTAAAATCTCACGAGCAACTTTGTATTAAATTATCAAGCTTTTTGACCAAAGAACAAAAAGTGTTATCAACAGGGTACCTACGTCGAAAAAACCAATAACACTGCGATAACATTGGAAAAAATGATATGTATAATATTGATTTCCGTGGTTTTGCATTTTTCCAAATTGCTTAATAATTATTAAAAGTTTTTATTAAATTAATATAAATTAAATACAAAAAAACATATACCTACCAATATTTGTTGAGATTTTTGTATTTAGTATAGCCTTAGTTACTAAAAAGTTATACTGTCTTCGCTCAAATAATTTTTTGTCATACTATACAATGATTTATTACTGAATTCAAATTTAACAATTCATCAATTACAGTGCCTACTCAATGACGAGATACACACGACTACAACTGTGCAGCAGAGCAGGGCTATCTACTTTTCCCCATTTTTAAATTCAAATATTCAATGTTATTCATCATTATTAAAACAACAAATACAATGACAAAATATACACTTTGTATATAGGTATATAACCTAACATGTATGATAAAACATTTAAGATAAAAAATCTTATTTTCCAAGTAATATTTTAAAAGAACTACAACACAATCTAGGTAACCTACATAGGCACACTATTTAGTGTTTTTTTTAAACGTTTCTTTTATTATATAATAACTTATTTATTTATTTTATTATTATAAGCAGGCATTTCATGCATTTTTTTTAAGAATTTTTATTTACTTGAGTGTACTTATTTACACTTTGTTGTGTAACAATTTTTTTTTTTTTATGTAAAAAATATAATATGGTTGCCTATATAATATATATTACATAGGCAACTTATTAATCAAACTTTTTCTCTGTTATGAATGTATTGTAATTATGTAATATGTATATGTCGCATCCACATAGTGAAACTACTCATTTCATGAACTGGGATACCCAGTTAGTGAAATTTTGTCCATTTTGACGAAAATACATTATATGGACATCTATGTAACAGTCGATGTCATAATCAATCGTCATGAAAAATAAATAATAAGGAAAAAATGTATAGGTAAAGTTTAAGCTAAGCCGTTTAAGGTATGTTTAAGTTAATCAGTTAATTATTTTGTTAATAAAACAATAGAGAAATATAGGTAGTTAAATATTATAATAATAGTCAAATTCATGATTTTTTTATAACACTTAATTTAGTTACACTGTTGTTTATAAAATATAATATAGGTACGTATGGTTTATGAAAAATAAAATAATAAAATAATGTAATATGATATTATTTATTGAATATAATTGACTATACTTTACTATACTATGATATAATATAATTATTTATTACTACATAACATAACAATTTTGTTTTACAACAATTACACAAAGTACACAAAATAGGTAATGTCCATATAATGTATTTTCGTCAAAATTCACGATCTGGACAAATTTCACTATCTGGATATCCAGTTCATGAAATGAGTGGTTTCAGTATGTGGATGCGACATATATATTACGTACGTACTCCTTTTAATCAACTTTTTCGAATAACCATAAATCAAGCAAAAATTGCGCAATATTTCAAGCTAAGTGACAAGTCCGCACACCGTCGGCTCAAGCGTGGACGTCCTTGTGATGTTCACCATTAACTTATGGACACCTTTATTTGACGGTAAAACATAATATACCTTTTTTTATGTCTCTATACTCTCTAAGACTGGTACACTTATATTATATAAAAAAAAAAATAATAAAATTTCAACGTCGTTTTGTTCATGGCTAAATATATAGGCATGTCAGCAAGATATCCAACATTCACTATAACTCAATTTATTTATTTATATGTAAATTCTTGCACTATATAAAATACACAACCATGATTACTTTAAACTTCAATCTTATTATTTTGTCATTTTCCAAAGCATAACCTCATATCTCCCTATTTAATATATTATATTAATTGTTTCAAGTCAATTAATTTTAAACTTGAGCATTTAAACTCAAACCTCCAAGTTCCACCAACTTGACCTCAGGTCCAACATGCGCTGCGCGGCTTGTAGGTCACGAGTCTAGTATTCCCCTGGACTCGTGGCCGACAGCGGACCTTTTTAGGCTGTGTCAAATCCTCACGTTATGACGCGCGTTGACAACCATTGCTGACCTAAATGTTAAGCTAAATTGTTTATATAATGTAGGCTATCAGATTACCGATAGGACATTCCATGTATTTAATTGTGATCGATGAACATAACACAGAATAGTTGAAATCAGAATGGACACTCTCCAAAAACCATGATAAGAACTGAAGTGCCACCAGTGTAGCCATATAACTAAATTATTTTTATTTTCTGATTTATGTCGCAAAAGACCACTCTGAGCAACCGTTTTATTTATATTAATTTATATTTTTAATATATATTTATTTAAACTATTTTAATACTTGCAAATAATTGTGTTTGTCAAACGATGTGATTGTGGTTGTATTACAGGTATCAAACTTATTTATTTATTTTATATTAAAAAGGTCTATGGTTTATATGTAAAAGCGGGCATTAGGTAAAGATAACTAATTAAAAACTAAAAAGGTAATTTTGTTTATTAACTTCTATAACTTTTCTTGTGTTTTCATAACTCGCCCACCTTAACACATAATATTGTATCCAATTTCAATATTCTACATACCTAACCCCTCTAGTTTTGTAAATATCATTAAAATAATTCTCGTTTAAATATAAAAATATGTAAAAGTAAATAATTCTCTAAAGAAACGACATGCGCACTCAATTACATCACAAACTACATTGAAGTAACTATACAAATATACATTATACTATATTTGTCTGTAGTAATTTAATTTGTTTAGGGAGTACAAAAAAAATACCACAGATATTTCTATGAAGACAATTACCGCGAAAAGGAAATCACTTTTATCGGAAGATCGACAATCATATCTGTAGATCGCATTGACTGCCATACATAAACCTGCAGTTAGGTTTCATATTAGTTTCATATTATAATATTAATGAAATATTTGATATAAATATTAGTATATTATTACTCTTATTGATGAAATATACAATATTCATTGAAAATATATATCATTAATTACAAAATTTCAAATCAACTGCCAATATTTCGGTCGAAATAATAAAATTATATACAATATTTTTTTTACTGTACTTTTTGGTAACACTGGTGGCACTTTAGGTCAAAATACCGTGCCTGCCATAAGAGCCCATGTACATTTTTGGAGAGTTTCTATTCTGATTCCATCTATTCTGTGAACATACTAGTTACAGAAGTGGTTACATATAATTGGGTAATAAGTGTGATATCATGACAAACCATGAAAAGCCAAACCATAATACAATCATTAATAATAAAATACCTATATTTTTTTAAGAATAAATTAAAAACATTGACAAAATAATAGATCATCACAATAGGCAAAATCTGTTTGTGTCAATACAAACGACCAAAGTATATACTACAATGAGAATTTAACTTTGATTGGAATATAAAGTGGCGGCTCACGGGTAAAATGTTTTTTTGGTTCATACGCAGTGGTGACTCGTGATGTTTTAAGTAGATGGTATGCAGTTACTGCAAAAGTTCTTAAAAAAATATAAGTAAGTATATTAGTCAAGACAACTACAAATTCAAAATTTTAAAATAAAAAAAAAAAACGGGTGGAGTTAACAAAATTAAGTCAATATAGCGATATCCCTACAGATATATCTGTATGGTTGAACACGACTAAGTATGGTATATGGTAACGATGTTTCTACCGCACATCAAAATATAATATATTAATATAATAATTTGTTAAGTTTGTATTTTATCGAACAATTAAACCATTTCTGCCTCTACCATTCCCGTATTCACTTCTGGCGTGCGCATATTGTCACACACAGGTTGTTTTTTTAATTTTTTTTTAATTATTTCAACCTACCATATAAGGCCACGTATTATAACAATTATTCATAATATGTTTGAAAATGCGTATAGTCTCTGCCACATGTTTATTGTTACTGAATAAACAATGAATGTACATTGCTTATTTCATTTTCCGAAACAGAATATTTTTTTGTTGAACTACATACAATATCAATATTGAAATTTGAACGTTTATACTACCAACATATTCAGTTTTTAAAGCATAGATAAGTGGATTGAAGTGGTATGCTTCTATCTACTTAGTACTTATACACTGCTTAAATAATTTAAGTCCCCTACTTTATTTTTTTTTTAATTTAGATGTAACATTTTTTATTTCTGATTGAAAACGTTTGATAGTGAATAACAAGGTTTCTCATAAGATTATCTACGTGGTCATAATATTTTTAACAAAATATGTTTTTGGTCAGGATACACGTTTTAGGTTTCTGACTGATATTTTCACATTTATGGTTCATATAGATTTTGTTTTAGAGCATAGATTCTTAACCTTTTCTGGCCCATGGACCCCTTTGAAAGTATACAATATAATAACGGACCCCCCACTAAAAAAAAATATATATTTAAATAAATGTAAAAATGAAATTTTTATTTTAATTATTTTTTAATGATAAATTTAATACATAATACTACTAACAACGAAATCTATATTAGATTATTATGAATAATCACTTTCTTATAGTCAAATACAATTTATAATCTGACATTTGTTGTTGTTTTGATTGCAATATTGCCTTGAAATCTGGGACCGTATTGGACAGAGCAACGCACATATCGTCCTTAATGTCCAATCGATTTCTTGCTTTAGTTTTAATTGTGACCATTGTGGAAAATCCAGACTCACAAAGATAGGTAGTAGCGAATGGAATCAAAAATTCCATTGCCCTGGATACAACTCGTGGATAAGCCATCGTCAACGAACACCAAAATTCGATTAGATTTTTTGTTTGAAAGTCGTGGCGTGCCATTTCTTTTGATCTTAAATCAATTAGTTCATCTTTAACGAGATCTGAATCATCAATTGTATTTAACTCCACGAGGAAAGAATTGCGTAACCTGATTTCGAAAATGTAAAATCGAAATAATTGCCAAATGAATTTTCGAGCACATCAAGATGTTCACAAATTTGCGCTTTCATGGAACTGGACAAAGCAATATTATTTTTTGATAGCGCCTGTTCAAGTGTTGGAAAGTTCGGTAAATTTTCCAATTGAAGTCTTCTTTTCCACAGAGAAATTTGACTAACAAATGCGTTTATTTTTTCGGACGCGTCCATAATTGTTACTTATTTTCCTTAAATCGATATATTTACTTCGTTCAAATGACTAAACATGTCTGTTAAATAGGCCAATCCATGAAAGAACTCAATACTATCAAAATATTTTGAGAGTGAGCTTTGCCTTTCTATTAAAAAATAAGAAATTTCTTCTCAAAGTTCATACAAACGTTTCATAACTTGTCCTCTGGAAAGTCAACGCACTTCTGTGTAATAAAGAAGAACTTCGTGTTCAGATCCCATTTCTTGACATAAAATTTTGAAAATTCGGTGATGTAAGGCTCTAGCTCTGATGAAATTTACAACTTTGACTGCAGTCGTCATAACTTCTTTTAAATTGGTTGGTAGAGTTTTTGATGCCAAAGCGTGCCGATGAAGAAAACAATGAGTGATGATGATATCGGGAATTTCCTTCTTTATCAACACTGTGAAACCGGATGATTTACCAAGCATTGAAGGAGCACCATCAGTGCACAGCGAACCGAGTTTTTTTTTATAATTTAATTTATGTTTAGAAAAAAAATTAGCAATCATTTCAAACACGTCAATTGCCCTTGTAGTTTTCAAAAGTGGTTGACAAAATAAAAATTCTTCTTTACTAGTTCCAGAATATATGTAACGTACAAAAACTAATAATTGGCTGCATTGAGAGATATCTGTACTTTCGTCCAACTGCATACTGAATGGAAAAGGAGTTGAATCTAATTCCCGAATTACTTGTTCCAAAATGTTAGTGGACATATCAGGAATCCTAGAGTTGATAGTAATATCATTTGATAAAGGTATAGCTTCAATTTTTTTTCGTTGTTCCAAACCACATACTAATTCTACCATTTCTAATGCACATGGTTTTATTAGTGACTCGCCAATTGTATGTGGTTGTTTACTTCTGACTATGCGGTAAGCTACTTTGTATGATGCTTCGAGACACGGTTTTTGCGGAGGTACAAATCCAAGTTTGGGTAATGTACCGGTTTTTTCAAAACGTGCTTTTTTATTTGAAATACTTCCAGACTATCTGACGCATGCTGAGGATGTACCGAAGCAAGATGTTCTTTAAGGTTTGTTGGTTTCATGCTGCCATTTGCAAGTTTTTTCCGCAGATAAAACATTGTGGTTTTTGTATACCATCGCGTTCGGTAATAGATGTATAACTAAACGACGTATAAGAGTCATCGTACTTTCTTTCTTTCGACATTGTAATAATTATTAAAATGTCAAAAATATAAAAATAAAATGGTGTGAAAACTAGAGTGAATATTATAACGGTTGAGACGGACAATGCACAACGCGACGGCGACGGGTCAACTGAAGTGATGGGTATTGGGTTTTCATGTTCAATTGAAATGCTCGTTAGATTGTATTTTTATATTCCCGTATATTATTTTACGATTCCGATAACTTGATATTTTATATGACATAATATAAGATTATCGTAATCTAAATTATTTTTCATATTGCAGAATGCGGGTAAGACATTTTTATTGTTATCTTAAAAACACTATCGAAACAATTTTAGTTTTGGCTTTTTAAAAAAAAAATTCACAGCTACTCCGTGGACCCCCGAGTAATCATCTACGGACCCCCGGTTAAGGACCTATGTTTTAGAGGAATAATATCGAGTAGCCCGCACTTGTAACATTGTATAAAACTGGTTTTATCAGAAAAAAAACAATTAGTGCAATTTTTTTAACGTTGAAAATTTTGAGAATATTGGACAGGATGTATTAAATAACGTTAGTAGATTTATCATTTGTTATTCATTTTTTTTGGGGGGAACCCATATAATCAATTACCGTTATTATAAACCTATTAGTATTTCCGGTTATCGGTTACCAGTTACCGTGACAATTTGTCAGCTAACATAAAACGTTAAGGAGGGGTTCCTCTACATACATTCGCTATGAACGGTCTCACAAATATTTCCCATCGGTTAATATGGGTTAGATCGGTTAAGATTGGTAACATATTATTTACCTCATATATTCTTATGCTATCAATATTGTTATCAATATAGAGCCGTGTGCACGTGAAAAGTAAATTGGATCCAACTTCATGGTATCATGGTCAAGCCTGTGGTAAGAACGTAAAACACTCTGGTATACCAAGAGCTTTCCATGTATACCAACCAATCACAGAAAAGTATTTTTATTCACCTACACATATCTAGTGGAAACCCACCCTTATAATGACGTAATATGTTACGATACCGACTACCGAGTATACCAACTACCGTTACTCACACATACAAATTGTTAGTTATTTTTACTCAAAATATAGTTAATGTCTGTTTTTATGCATAGCAATTTCTAATAAAATGAACTTTTTATTTGGTTGTTTTTCAAAAAATAATAAACATAAACAGGTACTTGAAATTTTTTCAAAATACTCACATATCAATTTCTACGAATGCCATAGATAATTTTCATACTTTCATACTTACCATTTTTCTCACAGTTATCAAAACACACAAAAAAAATAAAGACACTGTTTTTTTTTTTCGTACGATTGTGTTTAACATTTGTAATCCTCATTAAACATTAGTATACCTCCATAAAAGTCTCATAATTCAATTTCTTCAGATGGGTGCTAATTTGACGGTGAACCAGCACCTGGCTTTGTACCATCGAGTTTTTGACTCCAAATTGGTGATTGTTAATCTATTCGTATAGGTAAATTTAATGTCAAAAGTTCAGTTATTTTGAAATTCTAGGAAACAAAAAATAGTTTTAAATGAGTTATTGTATATGTTGTTAAGGACCTTTATTAGCGTTATGCTCAGCGTCAATCTTCTTAGATTTGATTTGAATTCTACCTAGACGGGCTATCACAATTCAAGAAAGAGAATATGAGATATATTTAAACCAAATATTTTAAATAATTTTTCTAAAAATTATGAACCCAACCGGGGCCCCCTTTATTAATTCTATATCTAAGGCACTGTATCGAGTCATGTAGAGCATTTAATGATAAATACACACTATTTACTCAGACGTTAAAACAAAAGAAATCAATATAACAGGAATAACGTTTGTCGACAAATGGAAAATAATATTGTTGTCTTGCATGATAAATGAAAAAAAAATTATTGCGAACATTAGTTATTTTATGCTGAATGGGTATGGACTAGGATCACATCGCATATAAAATAAATCGAGATATATCGTTTTATATCATTCATTCTTCAACGTTCTCATTATTTTTATTATTTTCTTATATTAAATCAAAATGATTTTTTATAAGTGTAGCTTAATAACATTTACAATTTTAACTGTTTCAATTTGGGTCATAACAGTTAATTCAGTTCTAGATCCTAAAGATGAAAAATCTGATGAAAAATCTGATGAAAAATCTGATGACATAGATCCTGAACATAAAACAACTGCTGATACAGATCCTAATATAGTATTGTTGCGAAGTATGAAATAATTTATTGATATAATAGTATGTGGTATGATTATATTTGTATGATTATGTACTATTCAGTTTATATTTATAATCAGTGTTTGTAAATTATTTTAGAATTGATTTAATAACTGAAACTCTTTATTATTATGTTGTTACAACTTTAGAGAAAAACAAAATGTATGTCATTTATTACATTTTAATTGTGTAGAATATTATGATGTGAGTAATGATATTGTTATACCTACAGACATTTTGAAAATTGAATATTTTTTCTTGATTTAAGAGGAAATATTAAATTTTCTGTATGTTAAATTTGTGAAATTTAATTTGAGTACATCCATCTGTAGTACCTATACCAATATATTATTATTTATTGTATTATTGCTAATTGTATAACTCAAAGGTACAATTACTTTTTAGACATATTTTTGTTATTGACATATATTTCCATATACCTAGGCTTAGAACATAATTTATAAAATGTTTAAAAATGTTATTGAATGAAGTACTAGCTAGTGATGTATAACTTGGTATGGAAAAAATTCAGACAGATATTTTTGTATAATTTATTATTATATGACAATTATTTTGTCGTCATTTTTAGTAAATAGACAAAATGGACTAATAAAAATGTATTGTTATATTTTTAGCTGTATGTAAAGGTAATATTTTAAATTAATAATTAATGAACAAATAATTCCTAACTTAAAATATTTATGTTATTCTGCATAAATAAAATAATTAAAATGATGACGAATTATAATTTATATCGTGTATTCTTAAATTGTGTTTGCATGAAATTAATGACCATCATCCTAATAATTGTCCATTTATGAAATTCCGAAACTCTTTTGACTGACGCTTATTTCTATTTTAAAGTGAAGTTATTGGGCAGTCATCGTTTCCGCCAAAAAACTCGATTTTTGTTTCCGCCAATTATCATTTCCGCCAAAATAAAAAATGTTCGATTTTCATTTCCACCATATCTATTTCTACCTATATATTATTGAGATGTAGTTTGAGAAACCTTTGTCTGCAGTGCTATCGACCATCGATGTACCTATGTCGATAAACGATTTAATATTGAAGATATCATAAAGAGATAATTGATATTAAACATAGAAATATCTACATAATATAAATAAATATAAATCTATAAAACCTATATCACGTTTAGATATATCTACAGTATATGTGAAGATTTTATATTAATAATATCAGATTTAAATTTTAAATTTTTGAAATTAAATCTGAAAATTAAGTCAAACAATTTTTTGGGGGTCAATGAAAACCGCCTCCTCATGTTGGCCCCTGGGTAACTCTAAATGGTTCTCAAACTGTAATTAAAACAGGTATATAGATATATATTTGGCGAATTCGAGTATTTTGAAGGAAACGTCTGACGCCCAATTTATCATGTTTATATATAACTGTAAAATTAGTACAATAAAAGTGTATTATAAATTATAATATACTTATGTATTACATTTTGCCATAGGTGCCTAATCGAAAATAATTTTCTGGGAATTTCTATCGGGGAAATGAAATGAGGATTTTTTTTTTGTTAATTAGTCTTTCAAGATTCGTTAGTTTATAATTATTTATAACAAATTATTAATTTATTGTCTTAGACAAATCCTTTAACACCAATACACCATGATTAATATATACTAGGTAGTTAATATCTATATAGTTATTTTATATTTAATACACCGTGGCAGCGCCAGTTTGTTAGACCGATTCCAGACTCCCTAATGAAAAATAATTACTGAAATATTAAGTATAATAAATAAATTTAAAGCTATTAGTCTTTAATAATATATAGTGGCCCATTATTGGATAATTAGAGATAAATTAACCATTAAAATAATTAATTGTTTGTTTTTGTTATACTGATTCAAAGTTGTATAAAATTTTAAAATGTTATAGATCTTCTAATCAATTTTACTGATTTTCGGGGTATGTTAATTGTATTGTTATTACCTTCTTTTTTTGAAGTATATTTGGTATTTTAAATATATTTATAGATTTATACTCATTGATTTTATAATCATAAAGGTAAATTCAAGCTGTTCTACTTTTAGAACAGCAAATTACAAATTACAAATTTTTTTTATGTAGCAAACAACAGGAAGTTGATTCTGCTGAACGTAAATGTTCTATATTGTACTTGTGTCAGACGGAGGCAACACAAAAAGTGTGTATCCTCAAATTGGAATTATTTTAGAGTTTTAGGCACAGCCTTAATAAATAATAGATAATAAAAAGCGGGTTTATATAACTGGAAACTAAAATTTAAATTTAAAAAAACTTTCAAAAATCAAAAGCAACAATTTTCAAACCGTTCTTGAAACCGAAAAAATTGAAAAACTTTTTTGAAACGAAAATCAAAATAAGAAAATTGAAAATCCGTTCTTAAACCACAACCCATAACCAGAAAATTTAGAGGACATTCTAAAAAGTGAAACTAAAACTGGTCGCTGGTAGTCGGTATAATACTAGGTAGCATAATAGTAGAATACATAACTATAATTGCATTTCAGGCGACAGAGAAGATATCAAAAAAAAAGGAAACAGTATGTATTTTAAACTCAATAATTTAATTCAATTTTAAGTATCATATATCATGCCCATATATACATTTCTCTAATACACACATACCATCAAAGTAATGTTGTAAAATGAATAATATAAGCTTTTCTAATGAAAGAAAATTCATACATTTCCAAAAACTCTTCAAATTTATTTTAGAAAACCAATTTAAAATTATTTTATTTATTAAATCAAAACATTTAAAAGTTTGCCGATTAAAACATTTAAATTAAATCTTTATATTAAAATAAGTGTTTACCAAAAAACTGTTTTTAATGTCAATGATTTATTAAATATAAAACAGATTATGTACTTATTTATTATTGTAATTAATTGATTTTTTTTTTTTTGTTTAGTAAACAAAATAAGTAGGTTCATTGTGTTTTTTTGTTTATTAAGTTATCAATTAATGTATAGAATACAATTTGCTATACTTCTGTAACAGTTTAATAATAAGTGTATTAGGGTGTGTCGACAAAGACAGGTTGTTACGCCAATAATATGCTATATTAAATCAATATAATCCCTATAAAAATGATATTATAAAAATATACAATTGATTGCTTTTAGTCTCTAATTTGTGTTATGCAAAAAATCAAAGAAATTAATTAAAATCAGCTCTTTTTAGTATTGGTGTTAGTCTGGAAAAACTTTTTAAACATTGAGCTGTTGTTGGTGCTAACATTATAATTGTCATATCAGTTTTACAGGTCCAAATAAGTGAGATAATATAATTGCGACTGATTCAACTAATGTGTTGGGCCTGTAGTATAATATGATGATAGCTCCTATAAAGCTGACTTTTTAGTTTAATATATTATACGACTTTTCATCATTGATAAAAATGATACAATACAGATAAAATAATTACGCACCAAATAATGTACGTTGGAAAATTTTTCTTATGTAGTAAATTGAGTTAAGTTGAGTATTGTTTCAACATTTTGGATTACCTACAACACAACAAACAAAATTAATCAATACGATTACGTTCAATATTTTTTTTAAGACATTTGTACCATCGCATAAAATATGTTTAGGAACTTACATTCACCCTTGCCATTTATTGGAGAATTTGGAATATTATTAAAAATTGTATAAGACCAGCATACACTCAGAGAAAAGTGTCGTCAGAATAATGAAAAACGACTGTAAGATTAAAGAAAAAAGGTGATGATTTCGAGCCTATGAAATTTCACCATAAAAATAAATAAATGTACAGATTTAATAACACATATATGTGTTGCAAACTGAGATATCGGTGAATTGGAATTCGGTGAAGGTGGCATGATCCGTTATAACCTATACTCAAGAGTGAACAGATCAGGAAATACCGTTTGATCGAATAATCGGCAATTATAATAGTTAAGCGGCTAGAGAGTAAACCATTTTAAGGAGTAAAAACTAGGAATTATATATTTCAGTGTGAGTCTTGTGAATGTGTTGGATGTAAATAAATTTTAAAGTGTGTAATAATTCGTAGTACCGATCACTATTTATATAGGGATATCGTAGTGACCCGATATGCACGTCTGACATTTTACGCTCATACACATTTCACCAATGTTCCAATATAAACTTTATTTCATAAACAAAACAAAACACATTTATAATATAAATATAAGGTTATCAACAATAATATAAATTCTTAACATCCTTATAAGTTACAATTTATGTTATCCTATACTGTAGTTACATTCCATTACAAAATGGTTACAAAATATTGGGAAAGTTAGTAAAAAAATCTGAACCAATAGTGTTATAGAGTGACATAGCTATAATAATTAAGATATGGTTTTGTATTCTGTCTCAAAACTATAATAGTTACAATGGTGTCAATATAATTATTATGTCTAATTTTTTTATAGTTGATATTAGTAAGTTAAATGTCTTTTATTTTTAAATTATAAGAAGACAGATGAATGAAGCAAAAACGGATATTTTTACGGAGATTTTTACGCAAAACCAGTTTTTGCCAAAATTGCAGATTGTGATTTTTGGTGTTTTTCTAAAAATTAAATTATAACCGTAGAATATAGATACATAAAATGTTCACCGAATGTTTATATTTGCATTTATACACCATTACATTTTCAAAGTAGTTTGACTCTTTTTCAATAAATAAATGATTTTTGATTTTCATTAATTTTTATTGAAAGTTATTGCTATAAACATTTTTTTTTTTTGGTTAAAAAACATGAAATTTTTTTAATATTATACTTAATAAGTTTTATTATAATTATTAATAAAAAAAAATAAAAACTAAAACACACTTATTTTTTTTTTTTTCATCTAGGTCTATTCAATAGTAAGTAGTTTTTTGGCTATTATCAGAGCTTTGCACCCAAACGTAACCCGAAACCCGAATTAACCCAAATAATTAGCTTAACCCAAAACCCGTATATACAAAACCCATTGAAAAAATTAACACCCAAATAATCCGAAACCCGAATTTCCATTTGGGTTTACTGGAAACACGAATTATTGAAAATTAAGTGCCATATCAATTTGTATGTATTTTTTGCAACTAACGAGACTAAGAAGATAAGATGATAGTAGTGTAAGTGTGTAACGGATAACTCATTTTTTTTTTTTGTAATTAACAATAATTAATTAAAAATTAAAAAATACCTTGATGCTAAATGATTGTTTTATTTTATTTCACAATATTCAATAATAGACAATAGTAATTGTGTGGTCGAACATTCTTAATCAAAAATAAGTATAACGAAAATATTATGTTTAGTTAAAAATTAAAATAATATGTTATAAGCTACAACTTTCTTCCGTAAAAAAAGGACTGAGTAAGTACTAAGTAATAAATAATAAACTAATAAATAATAAGTATTAATATTTAATATTAATTTTTTTAATATTTTTCATTATGTTTACTTTAAATATAAAATCAGATTACTATATAAAATTAGAATTGAAAATCTCATATTAATTGATAAACAACATAGTTTTTTTTTTTTTTTTTAATACCCGAATTAACCTTAATTAACCCGAATAAATTTTCATCTAACCGTAACCAGAAAAGTGAATTAACCCGTAACACCCGAATTCATTAACCCGAAATTTCTTTCAACACCCGAAACCCGAAATCCGAAAAAAATTATTCCGGTGCAAAGCCCTGGTTTTTATTGCATTGTGAATTTCGTTGTTAATTGTTATATTATTCTTTTATGTGATACTATCAATTAATGCTATTTTTGCCATTGGAATTTATTATAAACTATACAAAGAGCACATAGCAACTTGTAATGTAGATCGTAGGACCAAAATATGTTAAAGCTATGGAATTTTTTTTTAATCAATGACATTTATGAAAAAACATTATTTAAGTCCATGATTGACATTTTAAAACACAGATTTCTATAGTAATTCATTATATTTATTTTTATTTCCAGGAAGCGAAGGTACATTATTGTTTTGTATTTTATATTATTAAATAACAGTTATTTTTGTTAGTTATGTGATTAGTTGATAGTTAGTTATATTTTTAAGACAGATTTGAATTTGTTATTATGTCTACTTAAAATCGGTCAGTCCGATATTCATAACTTTATCCCCTCACCCCACCACACCAATAAATTTAGTTTGGATATTCTGGAGTTTTGGAATTTCCAACGTTGAATATCTCAAGAAGACATTATATGACGAATTGAGATAAGTTTTCTGAAATATCATCGAAACCGTGACTTGTACTTATGCGTGCGGGAGCGTTCCGCTATTTCTATTACATACAGTCACATACCTAAAGATCAAATAATACTCACACATTTACAAGACCCGTTGGAATGCAATTTTAAAATTTCCTATTTCGAACTCTTTCAAAAGTGTCCACCATCGATCTCCTTAAATCTTAATCATTTTCTCCTTTAGAAAGTGGCTTCAATGTCCATATATAGATAAAAATTAATGAGTATCAACGGTCAGAGACATTAGACTACATTACATTAAATTAATTTTTAAGATGAGAAATTCTTTTCCAAAAATGTCGTATTAAAAATAAAAATTCTATTTTATTTTCGTCATTTTTAATGTCTCTATGATATTATAATAGAAAAAAAGCTGGATTCCATATGCCACAATATAAAAGCACATAACCTTTAAACGTGAAGCACACAAAACAATAAAGTTATTTTAACAATCCTCTCAAATATGCAATTAGTAATATAATAATAGTCTATATCACTTTTTTTTTTCGCAGTAGAAACTGGTAAATATACTTTATGTTTATTGTTATATTATTACTTCTCCTCTTCTGGAATGACCAGATGAAAATCCAAAATTAGTTAAAACACACAGTGTTTGTAATTGGTTCAGGTTCTTATGCTTGCTACGTACGGACCCCTCTACTCCGCCACTACACATAGTCATACTACTCAGTATCTGGTGTAGTATGGTAATACGTAGATAGTTGTGATGACGTCAACGTTGTACACAAACCTTGGGGGAACAATACTATAATTGTTAGCAGCAGCGTAAGCTTCTGCCAATGTCCAGATGACAAAACCCGAGTCGGTAAGATATCTGTGAGAACGCCTCGGAGTATAGTAGATTCTATGAATTAGATCCCGGCACTGTGACAAGACGGCCGTGGATACCCCGCATCGACCAAAGACACATCTATAAACCCTGAGTCATAGGGCAGTGCTCGCACTGCAAAATAATCAACCATCTAATTGTAGATGGCCCCTGGACCGTGAGAACCAACGACGCAGTCTGCTTGGGATCTAGTAAGAGAGCGGATAGTACTATATAAGAGCCCTGGGAGCGGCCATTATTCAAACGTAATCTAGCCACTGTACGTACGCGCTCCTGTACCTCTCCATTTTGGTAGTCATTATTTTTGCTTTCTTTGACTTAGATTATTTTCATTAACGACGTATGATGGGACTTAGAGAATATTCAAGCAATCACTTATTTTCTAAGACACTGTTTTTTTTTGTTAATTTAAATAATCTAATAGTATTTAAATTCAACTCGTTTTATATTTTTACAATTTTAATAAATAATGCATCAAACCATACTAAATTTGTTGATCATTTGACGTTTCTACCTTCATTCTATCTTATCACCATCTCCCGTAAGTCGGGTGCACGCAACATGCTTTTGAAATTCAGTTTAGATGATTATAACGTCAATTAATGTTATGCATTAACAATTCAAACACGTGATTAAACTCAACATGGACTAAAATTAAAATATACCTATCAGAGTATAGTGTTTTCAAATGATATTATTAATAACAGACATTTGATTCGCTGTTTTTCATTACCTAACATTGTATTTCTGAATACGTTGTGTGTATCAAATTATTTTTGAAGACATACTGCGACGACTATCTCTATCTTTCTAAGATATATTACAACTTAGCTTTAAATTACAATTTTCATACTTTTTTTGTACGAAAAGATAAAAAAAGAACATTTTTGCCATTCAGCTCTATTTTGTAAGTCACTGATATATCTCTATATACTTTTTCGAGCGCCAGATTGAACAGTATAGGAGATATTGCATCATTTTGTTTTAGTCCAGATTGAAACTAAAACTATAGTGTTACAGAACATTTATTACACGTACATATAATTAAAACGGTCCTTCTCAGGACCAACAAATAACATGGACAAATAACGACCAATCACAGGACGTTATTAATAAAACAATTAAAACAATAACCAAAATACAATTTACAATGGTATCAATGGATAAGGAAGGAAAATACCTATCCAGAGATACAAAGTTCACCGAAAGAGGAAAACACTACCACCAACATAAGACAGAAGATACGAGACAGTCTGAAGGAGAGAAAAAGAGGAAAATGAGGACAAAGACAAAAAGTAACGAGATCAAGGGTGAGATCATCGGATAGGAGATAAAAATACCCATCCATCGACACCTCCCAAGACCTAATCGAAACAAGGGGAGAGAAGTTATCACCGGAAACGTAGACGCAACCAGACGCCAGCTAAACCGAATACACAAAGCGTTTACTAGTCAGTACGGTAATGGGTATATATACCGGCATTCCGCCGCCGATGAAATTATATATATATCAGAACATAATAATATCAAAACTGACAACATTCATAAAAATGCACAACGTTAACATTACCCTGCTTGGAGAAACCCACCTCGACCCCAAAACACCGCTCAAAATCCCAAATTTTCACACTTACCGCTCAGATCGACAACCACGGCCAAGAAACCCACCGAACGGCGGAACCGCAGTGCTCATCCGTCGTGGCATTGTACATCAACACGTGAATATCCAAACCGAGCTTGACTCGACCTCGATTAACATAAAACTCGCAAACAACATCGGCCAGGTAACTGCGGTATACAAAAGCCCGGGCGCTACACTCAAACCAAAAGATTTGGACGTGCTGACTAACCACGATGGCCCTCTCATAATTGGCGGTGACCTTAATGCTAAACACACAGACTGGCGTAACCCCCAAAGTAACAAATCAGGCAAGACTCTTGCACAACATGCCGAGCGGGCAAACCGATACTTGGTCGTCGCCTCTGACTCGCCAACCCACTATCCTTACATCGCGGCCCATCGACCAGATATCCTCGATATTTTCTTACTAGACTTGCCAAACATGCACTACCTCCTCACCAATCACTGCGTCCTATCGTCAGACCACAACCCCCAGATGCTAAACCTATCATCCCGACCTTCAATGTGCGGGCCACCATCAAGCAACTAAGCAAGGAAACGTATAAACTGGAGAAAGTTCGAAACCGAACTAACCCCACAAATAAAGAATATTCGCATCACCACCATCGATGAAATCAACAAAGACATCGACCAACTCACCAAAGCCATCCAATCAGAGTGCAAAAACTGTTCCTACAAACCGAGACAACTAGACCCCCCGAAATCACTACCTGATGACATACTGCTTGAGATTGATATCAAGCGCTTACTACGGAGAAACTAGCAACGTACACGCGACCCTCGGGTGAAAACGCTGTACAATGCACAGACTTCCTTTGTCAAAGATATCCACACTCGTCACAGACGATCTGAATGGAATTCTTTCACTGCCACTCTCAAGTTCAAAAACAAATCTATATACAAACTGAATCGACGACTCCTCCATAAGCAACCTGCAAGTCAACCTCTCAAAGCACCTGATGGGACAAAAATATACGACACCAACTTAAAGGCAGAAATCTTCGCAGACACAATGTCAGCTCAGTTCCAAAACAATCCGTGCCCACCATCACCTGAAGTCACAAACTCAATCCAAAGACTACACTCCCTCGTAAATCCTCCATCAGAAGACTATGTTACGCCGAAAGAAGTATCTGACATAATAAAAAGACTCCCTTCAGCCAAAGCTCCAGTTGAGGATGGCATTACCAACAAGACAATGAAACACCTCCCAAAAATTGCAATTATCCTTCTAGCGAACATTTACACGTCATGCCTCAGACTCTCATACTTCCCTGATCAGTGGAAAGAAGCGAAAATTGTCATGATCTCAAAACCCATGAAGAACCACCAAATGCCAGACAATCATAGGCCTATATCACTACTTAACACTATGTCAAAAATATTCGAAAGAATAATACTTCGTAAGCTTAACATCCATGTTAAAACTAGATATGAACAACATGCTTTCCATACTGGCCACTCTACGACCACCCAGCTAATCACACTGACTGACGACCTGAACCAAAGGTCCCAGAAGGGGGAAAAACCGTGGCTGTCTTCCTGGACGTGGCGAAAGCCTTTGACCGCGTGTGGCACCAGGGGCTCATCCACAAGTTAACACTCTCAAACGTCCCTAACTCACTTATAGTACTCATTGAATCTTTTCTTAAAGGCCGTACTTTCAAAATCAGAATATCTGACCACCTATTCACATCACGTAATATAGAAGCGGGTGTCTCTCAGGGGTCATGTCTCTCACCACTCCTATACTCAGTCTACGTAAACGATTTCCCGACCGTAGGACCAGTCACACTGGCTCTCTTTGCGGACGATACTCTCCTATACACGAGCAACCAAAACTACAAATATGCAGTATACAAGCTACAAAGACAATTGGACGTCACGAACGACTGGCTCACCAAATGGAGAATCCAATTAAACATATCCAAAAAGGTAGCAGTGATATTTGGGCCTCGATTCCAAAAACACAACATGAAGTTAAAATTACAAAATCAATATCTTGAATGGAGCTATCACGCAAAATATCTTGGAATCACTTTCAACCACGACCTAAGCTTCGACAAACATATCCAAAATACCATTCGTAAGGCGCGCGGTGCCTTGGCCCCACTATATCCTGTCCTAAACCGAAACAGTACTGT
>NC_042494.1:164169636-164170424 GCF_005508785.2 Acyrthosiphon pisum | reverse complement strand
ATTCTGAGTGGAACGATGAATGTATTGATTTTACAATGATATGTGTTTTTTTTTTAATTTTTTTAAAAATTTTTTTTTGTGTCTGTCATCACCTTTTAGGACAGTAAAAGTGCTTGGATTTTCTTCAACAGTACCTTTTCTGATAGGAAAGTGAATCTAGTTGGTACTTTGGGGGGTCAAAAGTAAAATTTTTCCAATAGTTTTCAAAAGCGCCGTGAAAAACAAAAGAAAAATTAAGGAAAAACGGGAATTTTTACGCAAAATCTGTTTTCGAGAAAATTGATTTTGGTTTTTGGTGTAACTTTAAAACGAATGACTGTAGATACATGAAATTTTCACTGGTTGTTTATATTTCTATATTCTATACATGATAAAATTTTCAAAATATTTTGATTTGTTTTGAGCTGTTTACGGACAATTTCAGTTTCCAATTTAATTAGTTTTTTTTTCTATGAATGTTAATAAAACTTTATTTGTTGGGTAAAAATACTTGAAAATTTAATACAAAGCTCCTACTATATTGTTACAATGAGATTTGAAAAATATTAAAAATCCTTAGTCACAGTTTTTTTTTATTAGCATTTAAAGTTCAAAAATTGACAAAATATGTAAAAATCACGAAAATTTGCAAATTATTTTGAGTTAATAATTTGTAAAAAATTTTCTTTTTAGAACTAAGATTTTAAAATGTAATACAAGATTCTTTATAGGTTATTCTACCTTTATCAAAAAAAAAATGTCTATAAGAAACTCAAATTAAATTTTTATGAGCGTTTGAACTTCATATT
>NC_042494.1:164162356-164169515 GCF_005508785.2 Acyrthosiphon pisum | reverse complement strand
TTTGGACGAAATTACATATTAAAAAACCTGGAATAACTATTTTAGTTATTTTGTATAATATTACTTGTGGGTACTTGAAACTTCTAAAGTATACTATTATATATCTATGATAGTATTACGGTTTGTTGTTGATGTATAACGCGTTACCTGATTGATATTATGATATGATTAATTTGGAATTTATTATTGATACCTATTATAGGTCAATTTTTTTTTAATACTATAGATAAGTATACCTATAATAGGTATGTCTAATACCTAGACTGACAAACCGTCTTCGTTTAGAATCGTTTTTTTTATACAGTGATATTATATCATTGAATTCAAATTTAATACTATCCATTATACAGTGACCCACTTGTAACCTACTGTACAGCAAAGCGACATCCACTTACCCACCTTTTTTTCAATGAATGTCAATAAAACTTTATTTGTTGGGTAAAAAAGCTTGAAAGTTAAATACAAGGCTCCTACTATATTGTTACAATGACATTTGAAAAATATTAAAAATCCTTATTCACAGTTTTTTTTTTAAGTTCAATCTTGACAATATACGGAAAAATCACGAAAAATCTCAAATTATTTTGAGTTGAGAGTTCTTAATATTTTTTCTTTTTAAATCTAAGATTTGAAAATGTAATAAAAGTTTATTTATAAGTTTGTATACCGTTATAAAAAAAAAAATGTCTACAAGCAAATCAAATAAAATTTTTATGAGCGTTTAAAGTTAAATTTTTACAAGATTGGATATTCACTCGATTTCTTACGTAGCGATTTTGTTATTTTATTGTTATACAAAAACGAATAAACCCACCTTTTTTTACTTGCAAAATTTAGTAACGAAAAGAGTATAATAATAGATCATATTCATAATTCAAATTTAAATACATTGATATAGAATATGAAAAATGTATAACAGATAAAGCGTAGTAAATTTATAGAAGAATTCAAATCTGCTTTCAAAATTTAAATCAGAACATCCTGCTGAGAATAGTGATTGAAGTCACTGGCAGTATTTTTGAAAAAAAAATGTTTGTCATTTTATAAGGTAATATGACGTGGTGATACGTGCATGTGCGTAGGTAACAAGACAGACGTACAATGTATATATCCAGCTACTATATATAGCCCACAGTTATTATTTCTGTATTTAATCATTTTTAAAAATAATGAAAAGTCATATATATATTAAACTAAGAAGTCAGCTTTATCGGAGCTATCATCTGAACTACAGGCCCAATACACTAGTTGAAACGGACGCGATTATATTATTTGACTTATTATTGGTAGGAAACTGATAATGACAATAATGTTAACACCAACAACAGTTCAATGATTAAAATGTGTTTTCACTAATACTAATGGGTGGTGATTTTAGTTCATTTATTCAATTTTTACGCATTACACAAATTGGAGACTAATAGCAGTCAACTCTATATTTTTAAAATATATTTTTTATAGGGATTATATCGATTTAGTATAGCAAAATATTATAGGTGTAAAAACCTGTCTTTGTCGACAAACTATAATACAGTTATCAGTTAACTGTTACAGAACTATAACAAACTGATTTCTATAAATTACCTAATTAATGACTTAATTAACAAAAGAACACAATGAACCTACCTATTTTTACCAAACAAAAAAAATAAATCAATTATAATTACAATAATAAATGGGTACATAATCTGATTTGTATTTATTATTAAATTATTGACATCAAAAACAGTTTTTTAGGAAACACGTATTTTAATATAAGTGTTAAATTTAAATGTTTTAATAGAATTAATTGTAAAACATTTGAATGTTTTCATTTACTAACTAAAATAATTTCATAATGGTTTCATAACCACTAACCACTAACCTAACCTAGCCTAACCTAAGGAACTATATTTAGTGTTTTGCTCAGCGTCAGTCTAGTGTCTACCTAGATTTTACTTGAATTATACCTGGATGGTATAAGATACATTCAAACCTACACCTATATTATAGCGTATATTTTATATCTATAAAGGATTTGACACAACAAACTGCACAAGGTTAAAGACTAAATATTGAGTGGTGATTATACTGAGTTCAAGTAGTTATATATATTATACATACATTTAAAACTATCAAAATATTTAAAAATATTTTTAAAAACGATGAACTGTATCGAGTTATTATGCATTGCATTTAATAATAAAAACACACTGTTTACTCAGACGTTATAACAAAAAAAAATCAATATAACAGGTATAATGTTTGCCAACAAATGGAATATAATTTTACTGTCTTGTATGATAAATAAAAAAACAACTTATTGCGAACATTATGAATTTTGTGCTGAATGGGTATGGACTAGGATCAGATCGCTTATATAAAAGAAATCGAGAAATATTGTTTTATAATAACATTCATTCTTGATCGTTCTCATTATTTTTATTATTTTCATATATTAAATTAAAATGTTTTTTTGTAAGTGTAGCTTAATAACATTTTACACTTTAATTGTTGTAATTTGGATCATGCCAGTTATTTCAGTTCTACATCCTGATGATGTAAAACTTGAACATCCAAATCCTATTATAGGCTATTTGCGAGGTATGAAATAATTTATTGTGAATATTAATTTGATTATATCCATCTGTAGTATATTAATATATTATTATTTATTACAAATTGTATAACTCATAGGTACAATTATTTTTTTCACATATTGTATTACTTTGATTTTGCTTAAGTCAAGCCACACTGAATGAATAGTATCTACAATAACTTAATTTATTTTCCACATACCAAGGCTTAAACACACTTTATACAATTTTTAAAATTTTTTTTGAATGAAGTAGTTACCTTAGTATACAAAAAAATCGGACAGATTATATTTTGTATAGTCTATTATTATATCGCAATTTTTAGAGGCTTGACAAAATCGACTAATAAAAAAGTATTGTTTAATTTTTAGAGAAATGCATAGGTAATATTTTAAATTATTAATTAATGAAAAATAGTACTCAACTTAAAATATTTATGATATCTGCATAATTAAAATAATTAATAGGTTGACATATTAAAATTTATATCATGTATACTTAAATTATATTTGAGATTAATGACCATTATTCTAATTATATATTTATGAAATTCCGAATCTATTTTTGATAGACGTTTATTTTCATTTTAAAAACAATTTATCATATTCATAAATTAGTGTAAAAGTAGTATAATAAAAGTATAGTCGGGGACGGAGTGGCCAAGCGGACTAAGGCGTCGGTTGTGACGCGCACCGACGTCGGTTCAAAACCTCGACCGCGGGTGGCATTTTTCTTCAGGCAAGTCACGGTCTCCGAAAAGAAGTGCCGCCATTCCACCAACCGGGCATTACAGATACTTACCTACGGGTGCCTACTAAAAAATCTGCCAAACTATGCCCTGTTTAAACCTACAGTACCTTTCCACACATTTAAAAAACATCCAATGGCCTAAGTTGCCACGGGTTAACTAATAAAAAAAAATATATAGTTCTATAGTATTAAAATATACTAATGTATTATATTTTGCCAGAAGTACCTACTAGAAAATAATTTTCAAGACATTTCTGTCGGGGGAAATGTGATGACGATTTTTTTTTTGTGTAATGGCCTTTCAAGATTCGTTATTTTTTAATTATTTATAAAAAATTATTGATTTTTTGTATTATACAAACCATTTAACACCAATACACCATGATATATACTAGGTACCTATATTGATGGCGTAGCGCGCAAGTGTGATAAGTGACATTTTCGTAATATTGTTCAGGAGAACGACAATATTGTGATTTAATATCACGCAGATTACATGCATTACAACAAACGCGCTGACCTCTAGCAGACTAAATATTTACTGTACACTTACAACATTTGTACACAATACGTAGAAAGTTGTTAACAAGACAACCATGCAAAAAACTCATTTTCCCAAATTTTGCACTTATCACACTTGTGGGCTACGCCATCGAATTATAATTATTTTATATTCAATACAGTGATAAGGATTTTTTTTTGTGAAATAGTCTTTCAAGAATAGATAGTTAATAATTATTTATAACAAATTATGAATTTATTGTCTTATACAAACCCTTTAACACCAATACACCATGGTTTATATATACAAGGTAGTTAATATCCAAATGTATAGTTATTTTATATTTAATACACGGTGACAGTGCCAGTTTGTTAGACCAATTCAGGACTCTCTAATGGAAAACAATAACTAAAATACTAAATATAATAAATCAATTGTAAGCTATTAGTCCTTAATACGATATTTAGTGGCCCATGATTGGATAATTAGAGATAAGTGAACCATAAAAATAATAAATAAATTGTTCATTTATGTCAAACTCAAGCAAAGTGGTTAATGATTTTAAAATGTTATAGATATTTTAGAAATGTTTACTGATTTTCAGAGTAAGTTAATTGTATTGCTTTTACATTATTTTTTTGAAATATATTTGGTATATTAAATATATTTATAGACTTAAACTCATTGATTTTATAATCATAACGGTAAATTTAAGCTGTTCTACTTTTAAAACAGCAAATTACAAATTACATTTGGATATTTGGCCACAATACAGAAAAATATTCACAAAACCTATAATTTATTATTTTATTTTACGAGGTTTTTTCTGAACCAAAATATTGAATGGTTGGTGAAATTTATACTAATTTTTGTTTCTGGTTCATTTTAATTTTATATAACTTAGGTATGATTGATTTGCCTTAGGTCACAAAGTTTATCCCACTTTTAAGTTTTAACTGTAATTTGTATTATTTTTAATTAAAATTCTTTTTTGAATTATTTTATGCAGCAAAACACGAAATTGATTCTGCTGAACATAAATTTTCTATACTGTACCATGTCAAACGGGGGCAATACAAAAAGTGTGTACCCTCAAATTTGAACTATTTTAGTGCTTTAGGCTGAGACCTTAATATTTAAGAGATAATAAAAAGCGGGTCTATAGTTATAACTAGCAAATGAAATCAAAATTTAAAAAAGGTCAAAAACCAAAACCAAAAATTTTTAAAAACCGTTCTTGAAACCGAAAAAATTGAAAAAACTTTTTTAAAACGGAAACCAAAACCAAAAAATTTGAAACACCGTTCTTAAACCACAAATCAAAACCAGAACATTTAGAGAACCGTTCTAAAAACTGAAACTAAAACCGATCCCTGGTAGTAGATAGAATACTAGGTAGTATAATACTAAAATAATTACATTTCAGATGACAAAGAAGATATCAACAGAGATGTAGCCAGTATGTATTTGAAACTCAATAAATAATCCAATTTTAAGTACTATATATCGTGCCCTTTTATACATTTCTCTAGTTAATAAAACATACATACCACCAAACTAATATCGTAATATGTATATTTTAAGCTTTTCTAATGAAAGAAATTTCATACATTTCCAAAAACTCTTAAAATTTAATATTAGAAAACACTAAAATTATTTTAGTTAGTAAATGAAAACATTTAAATGTTTGACAATCATTAATTCTATTAAAACATTTAAATTAAACATTTATATTAAAATACGTGTTTACCAAAAAACTGTTTTTTATGTCAATTATTTAATAAATATAAAACAGAATATGTACCTATTTATTATTGTAATTATTTGATTTTTTTTTTTTTTGTTTGGTAAACATAGGTAGGTTCATTGTGTTTTTTTGATAATTAAGTCATCAATTAATTTATAGAATGCAGTTTTCTATAGTTCAGTAACAGTTAACTGATAACTGTATTATAGTTTGTCGACAAAACAGGTTTTTACACCTATAATATTATGCTATACTAAATCGATATAATCCGTATAAAAATTATATTTTAAAAATATAGAGTTGACTGCTATTAGTCTCCAATTTGTGTAATGCGTAAAAATTGAATAAATGAACTAAAATCACCACTCATTAGTATTAGTGTTATTGTGAAAACACATTTTAACCATTGAATCTGTTGATGTTAACATTATTGTCATATCAGTTTCCTATTAATAATTAGTCAAATAAATAATATAATCGTGTCTGTTTCAACTAGTGTGTTTGGCCTGTAGTTTATGATGATAGATTTAGCTCCGATAAAGCTGACTTCTTAGTATAATATAATATACGAATTTTCATTATTGATAAGAATAATAATATATGTAATTTCTCTTAAGTAGTAAATTTAATTTAGTTCAGTATTTTTTCTACATTTTGGATTATAATACAACAAATGAAATTAATCAACAACCATTATGTTCAATATTTTGTTTAAGACATTTGTAACATTGCATAAATATGTTTAGGAACTTACATTCACCCTTGTTACTTGTTGGAGTATTGGGAATATTATTAAAAATTATATAAAACCAGTATATTTGTCGTTAAACTGAGATATCGTCGAATTGGAATTCGGTGAAGTGGGCATGAACCGTTGGAACCTACACTGAAGAATCAACTGAAAATGAATCATGCTCCAATCCCTTTGAAAATAAGCTTGATTGAAAAACAAAATTTTAGAATATAAACTTTAAACTCTTAACTTCCTTATAAGTTACAAACAATGTTATCCTAGAATGTAGTTACATTGCATAGCAAAATGGTTACAATATATTGCAGGGGTGGGCAACTGGCGGCCCGCGAGCCTTTTTTATCTGGCCCGCGCTACATTTTCAAATTACTTCATATAATTTTATTACACTATTATTTTCGTGTCTTGTAGTAATTATTTTAAAAATGTCCGCTAAAAAGCGTAAAAAATAAATTTGCTTTCTCCTATGTACTGCGGCCCGCTAGATTTTAAAGTACTTAAAAGTGGCCCGCTAGTTACTTTGAGTTGCCCATCCCTGATATATTGAGAAAGTTAGTAAAACTGAACTAATTGTTATGGAGTGGCATAGGTAAGATATAGTTTTGTATTCTGTCTCAAATCTATAATAGTTACAACTTACAATGTTGTCACTTAATATTATTTTTAATTTTTTGTAGAAACCCTAAGTAAGTTAAATGTCTATTATTTTTTAACTCATGTGTTGTCAAAGTCTTATAAGTACATAACATACCAAATTATACGCAAAGTAGAACACGTGTAGCTCCTTTAGCTTAAAAATTAGAGTAAATTGACCTCTTATAAAATCTAAAGGT
>NC_042494.1:164142345-164162306 GCF_005508785.2 Acyrthosiphon pisum | reverse complement strand
CGGAGCTACACGTGTTCTGATTTGCGTATACTTTGGTATGTTATCCACTTGTAAGACGGAGACAACACATGTGGGTATCACGTCCTCTTAAGCAAAAATGGATATTTTTATGCAAAACCAGTTTTCGACAAAATCGATTGTGATTTTTGGTGTTTTTGTAAAAAATAAATTATAACTGTAGATACATAAAATGATCACCGAATGTGTATAATAGCATTTTATGCACCATAAAATTTTCAAAATATGTTGACTCTTTTTAATTTTTATAGGTATATATGAATTTTCATTTTTATTGGTTTTTTTTTGAAAATTATTGATATGAATTTTTTTTTTGGTCAAACCATTGATTGCAAACTTATTAACTTTATTTATAGGTACCTAATAAGTTTTATTACAATTAATATAAAAATAAAAACTAAAGCATACATATTTGTTTTTTTTTTATCTAGATCTATATAATAGTAAGTATTTTTTGTGTTTTTATTGCATTATGTTGCATTATTCCTTGTTATATTATTCTTTTATCTAATACGTTTTCTATGCTCTTCTATAATCTATCAAAACAAGCCCAAACTAACTAACAATGTAGATAGAATGACTAACATAATATGTTCATGCTGTATGCAATTTTATTTTTCTTCACAAAAATTTTTGAAAAACCATTAAATATTCATTTGTAAAATAAAAATCCACAATTTAAATTGTTAAACATAGTTTTCTATAGTACCTATTTCATTATATTTATATTTGTTTCCAGGGGAGGAATGTAAGTACATTTTTGTTTTGTTCAGTTTTGTTTTACTAGTTATGTTATAATACTCTTCATATTGTGTATAATTATAATATTAATAAACATCGTATATCCTAATTTTTTTTTTTGAAGATGAAAATGGTAAGTTTACTTTATGTTTTCTGTCATATTATTACTTCACCTCTTAAAATTTGTGAGAACACATAGATTTTAATTGGTTCCGGTTCTTATGCATTTGAAACACAGCTTATATGAAATTCTAGTAGGTACATGGAAAAAGCATTCATGCACATGATTATTTGAGTACCTTTGAATACTCCTCATTGGTTTTTATGCTATAGCTAGGTACTCTTGAAGTTTGATGGGATTGTTAACACTAATATTAAAAATGACTAACATCAATTTTAAAACTTTAAAATTCTTAAAGTAAATATTTGCTACAGATATATTACCACCTTGTCAAACGTATAATAACGTGTAACGCTCACATTTTTGATATATTATAAATGTATAACTTATGTGGATGTTTTTCTAAAGAAAATAGATATTCATTATTTCACGGGTTGACTATAGTTGGTTATATAGATTACTTCAAAACAATATAAGCGTTATATCTTGGCTTAACAGGAGTGGTTAAACTATTCGGTATTGTCCAAAATTACTATTGTACGTCTCATTTATAAATAAAAATTAATTGATCATTATGGTTTACAGAAATTCTAAGTACGTATTATTCAGTTATGTTATTTTGTGTGGATATATCTTTTTAAAATTTTAAAATTCGATAGGAGTGAGGAAGTATCAGTAACAATAGTGTGTTTTTTTATTTCATTTTTGAAACAGTGAAAATACTTCTATATGCTACATTAAGAGTGATTTTTAGTGCAACCATATTAGATCTATTTAGTATAATTGGTAGTTCAAATTGAAAATAACTCTTCTAACTATTCAAAATGTCCGGAATGACTTTAAAAATAAACAAAATTTTTTCAATACTCAAGTTTTTGAAATTTTTTTTTTACATTTACAAATTTAAAACAACAATCTCTTTTACAATAGTTATTACTGGAAGAAGTTTTGATGGTATTATAGTTAGTGGAGCTTGGTTGAAATTATTAATAACTAATAAGTGATACCATTTTGTCTCAAAAAATATGATCTGTAGACATCTATTATTTAAAATTATAAGCGGAGCAATGAATTAAGCAAAATATACGCAACACCAGTTTTTGAAAAAATTAATTTTGAACTTTGGTATTATTCTAAAAAATAAAATAACCGTTGAAAACATATAATCTTTACCGGGCGTTTATATCAGCATTGTTATACACCATAACTATATTTTATAAAAATAAAAACTAAACCACAACTATTTTTTTTTTTATTTAGATCAATTTCACAGTACGTAATGTTTGTGTATTTCATTGCATTTTGAATTTACTTGTTATATTATTATTTGATGTGATATGTTTTCCATTGTATGATCTATCAATTAATTTTATTTTTCAAATTGAAATTCATTATCAACTACACAAAAAGCCCAAAGCCATTGATAGTGTAGAATGTATCACTGAATTATGTTAAGGATATGGTTTTTTTTTATAACTACAATTTCTGAAAAAACAGTTTTCTGTTGTATTTCATCATATTTATATTTTTTTCTAGATAACATTGGTACGTAAATTATTGCTTTGTTTTTATATTATTAAAGGACAGTTATTTTCACTAGTAATGTGATAATACTTTTTAAAACAGATTTAAATTTGTTATCATGCCTACTTGATATTGGTTAGTTCAATATTTCTAATCCCCCAACACCAACAAATATTAATTTAGTTTGAATATTTTGGAGTTTTAGATTTTCAAAAGTTGAATAATATCTCAAGTAGACATTATAATATACCGAATTGAGAATAGTTTTCTGGAATGTCATTGAAGCGGTGACTTGTACATGTACGTGCGGAAGCGTTCCGCTATTTTTTTATAAACCACCATACATACATAAAATTCATTACTACACACATATTTACAAGACCAGCTGGCATGCAATTTTCATATTGACTTTTTCGAATTTTTACTAACAATACGTCAGTGCGGCATGGGAACGGTACCTCGTAAGTCGTGTCTACAGATTATGGATAATAATATCTATCCTATTATCTTTATCTGTGCCCTGTGGTCGTAACAATATAGACTTTCTAACTAGAACACATCATACAAGTTTCTAGTTCCAAAAGTATCCACCAAGACGGCGCTAGTAATGATAAAAGGAAAATATCCCCCCAAACTCCGCCTGTTGTACTACATTTCATGGTCAACCCCCCACACCCTCCAACCTAGTCGTGTCCAGTCCTGTATATCCTAGTCCATGACCCGAAAATTACAGTCACGTCTGACCGATGGAATTACATCCATACTCCGTCTACTATAGCATAAAGTTGTGGGTTGTGACTAGGGTTGCCACCTTTGAAACATAGTAGACCCGGAGACAGGTCGATAAAAGTTATTATCAAAAGAAAACCTTTTTGTGATGAATAAGAAAATACAAATTTACTTATAGCATTTTCTATGAAGTGAAAAGATAAGTAACGAAATTCAAAAAAAATATTAGTATAATCACGTATTTTATATAAATTACTCTCATCACGCTAAAATGTCCTATCCTGGTGAGATGGCAATACTAGTTGTGACGGACATCCGACGCTGCAAGGATGGAAATTTTGTCGACCAATAGATGTATAACAGACGCAAAGACTTCGTCAATAATTATGGTCAGCTACAACGCTACCAAACTTATTGTATATAATTATAATATTAATAAATATTATATATTATGTTTTTTTTTAAGGCTCAGCTAGTAAGTATACTTTATGTGTATTGTCATATTTTTACTTCTCCTCTTCTGCAAGGAGTAAGGACCAGATGAAAAATCCAAAATTAGTTACAACAAACAGTGTTTGTAATTGGTTCGGGCTCTTATGCTTTTGGAACGAAATTTATATGATTACCTATAATGTCAATTAGAGGCCTCGGTATGGTAATGATTAAAGGAGAATCATTTAGGCAATTTCTAATCTCGTCCGCGTCATCATCGCCACTCGAGATATATGCCTATCTATTATAAAATGATATTTACAAATATTTACAATAGTAACGTCAAGTCAGATTTTAGATTAAATAAAAAAATAATAAAACAAAAAGATAAATAAAAAATATTTTTAAATTTTCATTCAATTCAAAAATATAACTATTATAAAATTATATTTATTTGTTGCCACGCAACGAAGTACACGGCATTATTTGGAACGGAAATAGGTTAGATCTTATCTTTATATTTATCATATTTCTTTATCATATCTTATCTTATCTTATTTATATTTATATTTATTATATTTCTTTATAACAATTTACTCCAAAATGTACTCCCATCGCGCGTATAGAAGTTTCACTTCAATAATATGAACGGTTTTTTTTAAAAAAAATCTAGAATTCTTACATATTTAATCATAAAATGAACTTAAGAATATAATAATAAATAATTTATGGAAAATATTATGTACATAGTTATAAATTAATTGAACATTATGGTTTACAGGAAATCTAAGTACGTATTATTTAGTGATGTTATTTTGTGTGGAACATTTCTTCTAAAAGTTTGAGATAACTACTGATAGGAGTGAGGAAGTATCAGTTAGAATAATGTGTCTTTTTATTTATGTCGCGCATTGAAACATTAAAAATGCTACAATTTGCCGTAGAAAGTTGTATCTATTTAGTATAATTGGTTGTTAAAATTAAAAATAACTCTGATAACTTTTCAAACTACTACTATTTTTGAGCTATTTATTGCTTATTTATTTAAAATTTCCGTTTATTTTAAAATTTTTAACTTTGAAGTTTAACTATCTTGAGTTGTTATAATTTAAATTATAAATATAGAAAATGTATTTGCTCGAATTTTGAAATTAATTTTGAATAATCTTTTTTTTTTTTGTTGACAATTGAAAAATGCAGTAAATAAATATTTGCTAAAAATAATTTTTTGATCCCAGTTTCTGTAAATGTATCAATTACAATATATGAATCATATTGTATAGTTCAATACAAAGTAATAAATTGGTAAAATTATACCTAAATATAATCCCCGACTATAAATTTTTAAATCATGATAATTCGTAATAATTCATAATTAGTCATAAGTTATAATATGTCATAACTTATATTAGTAACGATAACATAATTATTTTATTTCTAGTGGGGAAACCAGCTCTACCTAGTATGTAGTTTTTTGTATATTTAAAAGAACAAAAAACACAAACAATATGATTTTTTAATTTGAATGAATGCCATTTCTAAGTACAATGGTTTAACTTGCAAAGTATCATGTATAAGTATTGGTATAACATGCAAATACCTGAAGAAAAAAATTGTATCACATACTCAGTAAAGCTATAATTGCAGCTTGATTATATAAAACTAATTTTCTCAGAACATTTTTATGTTTTTGATTTAGTATGACTTAAATAAATTATAACACCTTCTGTATTGTCTGTATATCATATTTGATTAATGATATTAAATTGTAATTAACTATCAATCTTTACATGATATTGTAAACATAAACTAATGTGGTTAAAAGATATCTTTTTCAATTTAGTTGAAAAATATTCTAACACACAAAAAAATTTTATTTTTTATTTTTAAATTAGTCTTTAATTCTATATAACTAAATGGCCTTTAATGAATACCGTTTTTAAGTTTGTTATTTATTAACATGAATTATATAACCAGTGTTGAGAATTTATGACGAAAATCACATCTAGATAAGATACAGATAATTTTATATACATTTATCTAGGTACAATTAAGGGGCCTCACTACGACATTGATTTAAGGAGAATCACTTAAACAATTTCTAAACTCGTCGTCGCCACCCGAGAACTATGAAGTCGTAAATGATAATTAGTGTGTGTCGTGTCAATGAGGGTCAATCGTAGCGATACGGAGGCTCTCGCATGCACTCGCATGCACATGTTAGTGTGTAATATTTTGATCATGAAAAAATGTTTATTTTTCACTCAAACATACGTTTCTAATTCCAACAATACGTCGCAACGATGACCTTGATTTGCATTCTGACAAAATATTTTTTTTCCACAACATTGTCGAAGGGTCGATCGAGGCACATTTTTAATATTGTATTTAGTTAATTAAATATTTAAGTTGGGAAATTCTGATTTTTTTTTTAATTTTTCACAATTTTTATTGCAATTTAAATTACGAAAATTAAAATTGTGGTTCGATCGTTTCCTTGTATATATTATGGACAATCTGAATATTTTTTTCAAAATGAAGATCGTGATAATTGTCGACATGTATCGTTTATATTAAAAACAGTAGGTTTTGGCAAAAAAAAACGTGGTAGTGAAGCCCTTTCAGCTTAAATTAAATTGTGAACCATCTCTATGTAAAATACACCGCGCCACAAGAGAAGGAATCCATGTCCGGAACGAAACACGTTCGATTTCGCGCATTGCCACATAATTGACATACATTAAATGGCTGTATGGCACAAAGTGGGGGAATGCCTACAGTCTATATGCCCAAAACAGGTTCCTTCTATCGTTTCGTGGAGTATAGTTGCTGAAATTCAATGGAAAAAAATTGAGATATGACAATCATTCAAAACCATAGTATACGAAAGAAGATAATACAGATAATACAAGTTTTAAATTGCTCTCCTGAAGAATTTCATATTTTTAAATAACATTTATTTTGGTTCCAATCCCATAAAATAAAATACTCAGTTACTTTTGTCCATATCTATATTATCTTATAAATAATTTTTAGATATATTATGTAGATATTATTTTTGTCTCATTAGTTTATTTTATAACGTTATAATGATAATTGGTTATATATTATTATTGATAATTAACTTTATATCAAGTTTAATACTACAGTAATTGTCCTAATATTTGACGGTACTTTTTTATTCTTGGGCCTTTGATTTAACAATTTTAGACAATTTTAGACAATTGAAATGATTATTATAAATATATTTTTTGTTTATTATCCAGAAACTTTTGGAGGATTAAGTATGAAACATTTATTATGTTTATTATTTTACTAAAATTTAGAACTTAATTTTGTTTTATAGTTTCTTAGTATATATTTTAGAATATCAATAGTTTTTTTTTTATTTTGTCAATATTTTATTTTAATAAATTAATCACCATAGAAAATGAACTTTTCAAATCTAGAATACTCGTTAGACGTCACAAAAGCTATACATTATGGTTGAGTGTGAGTGTGGGACAATCCCGAATGTATTTTTGTAATTAATTAGCTACATCGTGTGTAGTTATAACTATATTTTACTTACTTGGTTTTTCATTGCGATTCCGTAAACGTTTTTAGTATGGTTTTTAGTATATTCTTACCTATTCAACATTCTTTTCTTAAAACGCTTTATTTTTAAACATACTTTGATTATTCATAACTTTTAGCACAGCGGATGGGACCTAAAAATATTACAATCTTTTAGTTTTATAAATATTGTAGAGTGATTGTGATACCAATAATTGTAAATTACACAGAAATAATAAAATTTATTAGGTATATATTATAATCAACTACCTAATATATAAAATATTGTTTATATTTCTACCAACAAATATGACATTTGATAGTTGGTCTCCTACTAAGAAATTTGTTTTAAATTTATTGATTTGTTTTAAAATAAATCACCAGATTTTCATCTTTAATCATAACATTTCATGAATATTTTATAGCTAATAACTACAATTCTTATTTTATTTCAGTTGCAGATAGTACGTAATTAGTTTTAATTTGTAAAAATCTTTTAAAAATGTATATTGGCGAGGAGAGTTGGAGAAGTGGCGTCGATAACGTACTTGATGTAGTTCAAATATTCAATTGAACTGCCTTAATAATGGGTGGGTGGTGGGTTGGTATTGGGTAAAATAATAGAGCATACTTCTTAGTGGGTATTTTTGATATAATTATATTAAACACAGATAAGTCATTAAATTATTTATATATAATGAGTTGAGCCAGTTTCACAGTCATTTGAAGGGCGAGTCGTTCAATCGAACTATTACTTGAACCACCAGTTTTAATTTCATACGGTGCTACTGACTACTGAGTTGAAGTGTCAATACGTCCATCAATTTTTACTAAAATTTAAAAGTTAT
Organism: Acyrthosiphon pisum; assembly: GCF_005508785.2. NCBI lineage: Eukaryota > Metazoa > Arthropoda > Insecta > Hemiptera > Aphididae > Acyrthosiphon > Acyrthosiphon pisum. The sequence continues at coordinate 164,154,338 of NC_042494.1, read as the reverse complement.
CTTCGACTTTACTATAGCAGAGTGTTACCCAATTACGTAACAACTTTTTAAAATTCAGGGCTTAAAAGCCTGTTGCTGGTTCTTACTAAAAACTGGTAATTTCCCAAATCGGTTACTGTTATTTTAAACCTAATTTTATTCTTAATTATCGGTTTCTGGTTACCGTGATGATTTTTAAGTTATCATATAACGTTATAATAACATAATATAGTTTGACAGGTTCGCTGATTACCGATATTTATTAATACCAAGTACCAACTATCGTTACTCACACATAAAAATTGTTAGTTGTTTTAACTCAAAATATAGTTAATGTCTGTTTTTATATTGTCTATATTACATCTATAACGTTGGGTGTTATTATGAATGAATAATTATAATTTTTCAACACAATGTGTAGAATTAACGTTGTTTACGCCCGAGAACTTGGACGTAACAGCCGAAGGACCACTCGGTAATGTCCGAGAACAGTGTTGTTCTTACGTGTTTGTCACTTGGCACATTTACCTGCACGCCCGATTTGGGGTGGATATGCAACTTAATCAGCACACGACTACGAGTAGGTATTAGAAATGTGATGTTACACATGATATAGGAGAGTTCGTCGTCGCCACACAAAATTACATGCGTTAATAGCTTGGCGTGAACATCAGCGCCCACTTTGAAGAAACTTCAACAAGAAGGCACTGGACACAATTTCACAACTGGCTGAGTTAAAACTCCAGATGAAGTGTGGACAGTAGTAACGCGTGACACACTGTCGGTTCCAAGTTGGAGTTTCACGATACGTCCAAATTGCCAATACAGAGGGTGCGAGGGTTCCTTTATTAGGACGAGGTTTCCTACATTTAAATGTTTTCCATCATCAGACCATTTTGTTCGCAGCTGGAGAGTAGATAGATATTCATTCTTCCATCTGGTCCAGAAGTAACGGTGGAGGTAAGTTACTAAAAGCCAACGTTACATCTTTGAAAGCGGTATATTTTCCAAACAAGGGTCGGGGAGAGATGTCGATGGCTCCAGCGTTAAAAAATGACTTTGCGTCAAAGCTTCTAAATCCGTTGGATCATTGCTAAAGGCACACAAAGGTCGTGAATTTATAGTGGCTTAAATATTGGCTAGCAAAGTGATAAACTCTTCACTTGTGAGGTGATGTGTTCATATTGATTTAAAAATTAACGACTTGGTCGACTTAACGCCAGTTTCTCAATATCCACCAAAAAAAGGAGCAGACGGAGGGTTGATAAAAAAGTTTGGTTCATGGACAAATGACTGCGTACACTGTTTTGATAGGTCTCTGATGAGATGAAGTTGTGTAACGGGTTTGAGAGGTTCACGGCACCAACAAAATTAGTACCACAATCACTATGGATTTCTTTGATTGGTCCACGACGTGTGGAAAAACGAATGAAAGCTAAAAGAAAAGTTTCCGTTGAAAGGTCAGAGCTGAGTTCGATGTGCAATGCTTTCGTGACGGTACAGACGAATTAACAAATGTAGGCAGCATTCTTGGAAGATTATTGACCACATGATCCTTTTACCGTTATCGGTCAAGCATAATCAACGCCTGTGATAGCAAACAGTTTTATCTGTTGTACTCGGTATTTAGGAAGAACAGCCATTTTTGGTGTAGCCAATTGAGGTTTTGTGCGAAAGAATGGAATGCATAATCGCAGCCGGAACCTAATAGCCTGTGTCGCTGACAGAATTCAAAACTCACGTTGTAAATACGTTTGGAGGGTCATGGCTCCTGGATGGTTTAATACACGATGGTTGTGATCAATGATTAGACCAGTTAAACGATGGCGGGACTGTTACAATAAAGGATGTTATAAGTGTACGGTTTGACGTTGAACTATGGAGACTAAGGCGGAGAGAGCACGATCAATCTCATCAGCATTTATAACGTTGGTATTTCAGATGCCAGACCGTGATTTGGAAAATCGAAAATTGTATGTGATTACAAGAAGGATCTTCTGCAGAGAAGACACGCGATTTAACAAATCGATTATTAGATCGTCTACAGTGATGGTGAGAACAGTAGGTACCCGATCCTCATGGAAGGGTGGCCCATTATAATCTTCAAGCTCGGTCAAAACCAATTTTGGCTATTTTTTTGGAAAACTTTGCAGAAACAAGGGAATAGTCAACCAAAACGGATGATCAACAAGTTCCAACGGAAGAGTCCACGGGAAGCACAGTCAACCGGATTGTGCTGCGTGGGGACGTGGTGCCAAATGTTAGGTGAGGTGAGTTAATGAACTTGACTTGTTCGATTAGCCACGAACGTAGCCCAACAATAAGGTGACAATTGTATCCATGCTAACGCAGTGGTTGAGTCCATCCAAGTATGCAACTCATCAATTTGAAGAATCTTTAAGTATCAGTAACGAAATGTAATAGTTTGGTGGCTTATACAGCTCTACACAGATCAATACGTGGGATAGTAAGCCTTTCGAGAGGTGCTACTTTGGATTTACCTGTTGCAAGGTGACATTGAGCTGAAATAGCTGTTTGTGTCCGAAGGAAACTGCCACCACGTATCCTTTCTATGAGCTATCCGAGAAAGCGTGAAGTTGCACTGTGGTCATATCTTCAAATTTTATACGACGAGGGATAGAGATCGATTCAATCAACTTCAGTTCTGATTGATATCGTGTCCATATTTGAGCATTGTCTGCGGGTATCTTGTCATCCCACTTGAGACCAATAGTCCAAAGCAACTGTATGACGTGTTTTTTCCAGAACGTTATTGGAGACAGTAAGCCCAATGGATCGAAAATTCAGACAATATCTGAGAGAACTGACCGCTTGGTCGGGTCAGTTGACGATGATTTTGTAACAAATGAAAAAAATGTCAGCTCTCAGATCCCATTTTAAACCAAGTATTTTCATTATTGTCGTTGTACAGACAACGTCTGGAGACATTGCTTGAGCTTCTGTAGGAACAGATGTAAGATATTACTGTTATTGATGACTCATTTTCATAGCTCAAACTAGTCTAATAAACACAATTTTATAAGCTGCGACTGATATACAAGGGCATCCTCTTCGGTGTTCGCTACAGTGAGAATATCATCCACGAAGTTGTTGTTCAAAAGAATTGACGCAGCGATGCGAAATAATTTTCCATCAACGATTGCCAATTCCTGAAGTGTACGAAGAGCTTGATATGGTACCATTTATGTGCCGTAAGTGACCATACAGAGATGGTATTCCTGCACTGTGGTAGTTTTCGAAAATCTCCAGAATATTCGCAGGTGATCTTGATCAGCAGGCCACACCACAATTTGCCAATACATCTGTTTGATGTCTGTCATAAATAAATATTTTCACAATCGTGTAAGAAGAAGAACAACTTGAATGTTGAACTGAAGTTTCATACCCGTATACATGTTTTCATTCTAGGAATACCCAGCACTTGTACGAGCTGAAACATTGAAAACGACACGAAACTTGGTGGTGCTACTGTCAGGCTTAAGTACATAATGATGCAGAATATAATAATGAAACACATTGTCTGTGTTTTCGAGGGGAACCAGTTCCATGAGACCAGCATCCAGGCAATCTTGCATGAAGTCTGTGTACTAGAGTTGAAGGTTCTGATCATAACTCAGTCGGTTTTCTAGTGCCTGGAAGCGTCGAAGAGCAACAGATTTTGAAACACCTAACAGAGCCGATGCTTTCCGAAATGGAGGAGATACCACAAATCGTCCAGTACTCAACCGAGGTTGTTGTCTTTTTATACATTTGTTCGGCAGCACGCTCATCTGGACTGAGATGAAAAACAATAGGTAACTCTTCAAGCTCCCAAAAACGCCTGATAGACAATGAGTTTCAGAAACAGATAAACACATAGCGGTGCCAGTGGACTGAGCATTACTGTCGACAGGTCCAATCAAAATCCAACTGAAAACAGTCTTGAAGGCAATGGGCTCGCCAGGCTGGCCTGTGGCTTTTTTATTTAGAAAGAGCATTGGCAAGATATCAGCCCCCAACAAAAGATTGAATATCTGATGACGACAGTATAACAGATCAGCGAAGGAGAGGTTTTGAATATGCCTCCATTGTACCGGCACGATTGGAGCTTGTGGAGTTGGTCCTGTGATTTATGGAACGATGTAAGTGTCCACGCAAAACAACGGTGCTTGATGGCCACATGGCATCACTGTGATGGTTGCTTGATCACGGACTGGGAACGCTGTACTACAGGCAAACGTGATAATTTCAACTGTCAAATGATGTCGCTTTAGCATCAATATACACGCAGTTTGTTCAGTTATAAAACTCACTTGAGCACCACTCAAACAGGGCTCTAATTGAATGACGAGTGCCATCAGCGGCAACCACATCAAGTATGACAATGGAGAGTAGGACTACGTTTTGAGGATGTCCTCTAACAATTATTGTTTTGGAACTCTGACCAGCCTCGGTTTGGTCTGCTGAGAGAACCGTGGACGAGGATGGAATATTCTCCTTTGAGTCAAAGTGAAACAAAATATTATGAGACCAATCACAAGTTGTGCATTTGCATTTTGAAGGGCATAATGAAGTAGAATGTTCTTTGCCCAGACAATTTATGCACAAACAATGCGTCTTGGCTAGCTGGAAACGATCATTTGGTGATTTTTAAAGAAACATTGGACAATTTCGGACCGTATGTGGTAAATGTGTCATAATGGACAGGTAAACACGGTGGATGAGATGGTAGTAAAAGCTAGAACCTTTGGTGAGATCGGGTGATGAGATTTTGAAGTCAACGATTTTTGAGGAGGTTTCTGCTGAGACGTGAACGACATCAAACTCGACGTGTACTATCCAGCACGTGCTTCCGCTGATCGTAAATGACTTCTTAGAAATTCAAGAAAATTGGTAATCGACGGTTGATGTTGGTCACCCACAGTGATCTCCCAACGCGCTCGGAGGTCATAGTCCAGATGATTTTCAAAAATGTGGACAAAAACTGGGCTTCACTGCTGAGTCACAAAGTTCAAATTATCCAAGTCAGCGGTGAGCTCTTGAATAGATGTGATAAGAATTTTAATTGATAACGCATACTGTATTTGGAAATAACAGAGCGTCCAGATCGATACAAGCTAAGACACACTTATTCCCGTATCGTGAACGTAATACTTCCCAAACTCTTATATAATTTGCCATATATAATGTCAAAAGAATATGTATGATAAGTGTCAAGGCCTTACTTTCTGGCGAAGTTTTCAAAATGTTGAATCGTTTAATGTCCAATAGATCAGCTGGAGCGTTGGATAGAATTGATGTGAACAAATTATCAAAGCCCTGCCATTCTGTTATAAGTCCAGAAAATATATGAAATGTTCGTGTTAGGAATTTGTAATTTGATAGGTTTCCGAAACTAGCTGACTGACTTTGTACTAACTGAGAAAACCATATATTGAAAATTTGGGACTGGTTGAATGGCTATAAACATCTGCAAATGCAACCAACTCGTAATACAAATTATCAAACTCAGCAGAGAGCTTCAGACTTAAAAAAAAATATCTACGACTTCAACTGGCGCTATTTTTTTCCCAACAGAATTCTCTATAACTTTGATGTCAGCTTATGCAGCCAAGTGAATTTATTTCAGTTCCATAGCATGGCTGAAATTTTTGCTCGTTTACCAGGATTATTTTTATCAACTTTAAACTCACCTACAGCAACGACAAAACAGGTGACTTTTGCAATGGCACTAACCATCCTAGCCTTTGCATCGACATCCGTCATAGAAGCTTCAATAACTATGATGAAAGAAATAAAGTTGACTTGATACTATAGCTTAATGACAATGAAACAAAATGATTCAGGAGTCAAGTAACAATTACTTTGACTCAAACGTATCTCGATGTAGGTTCAATTCGATCTGTCATAATATTGTGATAAACAACGAAAAAATGGTGAACACGTATTATTTTGGTCAAGATTTGTAGTTTTAATCCGGCCCGAAAGACCAAAATTGTTTACGCCTGATAACTTGGATGTAACATCTGAAGAACCACTCGGTAATGTCCGAGAACAATGTTCTTACTTGTTTGTCACTTGGCACGTTTACCTGCGTGCCCAGTTCGGGGGTGGATATGCAACTTAATCAGCACACTACGATGAATAGGAATTTGAAATGTGATGTTACACGGTGTTCCTTTTGATATTGGACAGTATAATTTTGGTACGGTTTTGTGGTCGGTAAGATTGAAATAATTTGGAATTGGAATAAAAAAGTTAATAAAATGTACTCAATTGTTTTGGTGATGGTGTTGCGACTACTATTAAAAAACGTAGTAAACACAACAATAATAATCACAATAAACTAATAATTGAACAATAATAAAAAATTAACAACAGAACGAACGATATTTTTGGTAACGATAATACGGTCTGTATGGTTGCGGTCGTGATACGCAGTGAGTACTGACTAGTCACGGAGATTCGTTGCTGGTCTTCTATGTTCACGGACCGGTTACAATATAAATACACATAATATAAATACGGTATTATAATAATTACAAACACACAGAATATAGGATAGGTCGTCGTCGCCACACAAAATCCCATAACGTGATGTGCTAATAGCTTGGCGCGAACAAACGTATTATTGTGGTTGATATAAATGACTGTGCAGTTGATTCAACTAATATAATATATTGATTATTGTAGGTTGAAGTTAAATCAACTACTTTATTTTTATGATTTTACTCATGAAATATAAACTATAATATGTTTAATTAGTTTTAGCTACTTAAATAATGATGAGCTCGTAGCAACTATATACTATTTAACTTCTTAAACTATTTTTTAAATCATAATACATATAGGTGTGATAAAATTGTTTTTAGAAAACCAATATTGAATCAGTTACCAGTAACCGACATTTTTTTGAAGCGGTTACCGCTTAATCGGTAACCTATAGGTAATAATGATTATAGGACCAGTAATAATTTTACGACTAACGACAGGACCGGTTTAAAACCGCGGTAACCGGTATTAAAATATTTTATTAACGACAATTTTTGCAGTGGTGTTAAGCCCGGCTTTTTATTATTCTATCTCTAATATTTTACAGGAAGTCTATTTTAAAATAATATCATATTAAAAACTAATAATTATTATTTGACTTTATTGTAGTTGATTTAGCGAGGGGTACGTACATATTCAATTTAATTTAACATAAAATGTATTTATATTTTATAACCATTGAGAATAATTTTTCACCATACAAATTGTTAATTAAAATTAAATGATTTTAAGGATTAATAATCTTTAGATTATACTAACTGATATAAGCTATAGAGTTAAATTAAAAGTAAATATTAATCAACTATTCAATATTTTAATTCGTGAAAAGAATATAACATGCAAGCAATAATGTTTATATTATTAAACGTTCAATCATAAAAAATAAATAACAGCATATACTTAATACTGTTGAAAGTGCAGCTTGACAGACTAACCGTTTTATTATTAATATAAATGAATAACAATACTACAATATGATTATGTATAAGTATAATATATAGTAACGTACAACTGGACAATTTAACGTGACTGTATACGCACTGTACGACGGTGCCTGTGCAAGTGAGTATTACATACTTCAAAGGCCCTATATATATGATTAGTTGAGGTCATCCCGTATCCGTATACAATATAGAAAGCGATAGTAAAAGTGTTGCACAGCTATATCGTAACTGCATAAGTATCTATTAGAAAACGACATTGTACACGAACGTGTGTTTACATGGTTTGAATACTAATATTAATTGTATATTTCAACAAATACATAATAATAATATAATATATATATTTATTATTAATATATCGTATCACTTAATATTACTCTCTGTTTGACAAAATCTATAGTCTAATATTTTACGATATGACCATTTTTTTATTTTATATTTTTATGAAAGTGGATGTTGTATAGAGTAGGTACAATATTCTTTATGGATCGGGACGATGGGGACAAGTCAAATATTCTTTGTAGAATATTATACTTTTCCAATAACATAATCTGTGTATTAAAAGCAACGTTTATGTATATATGAGTTGTCAAATGCAAATTGTTCTGAAATGGTACTTTGGTCTAAGTCTTGCTTCTATACTTTTGACATATGAACTACGACGTATAGAAAATTTTCAATAACTGTTGCTTAAATAATTTTGGTTTAACTACCTTATTATTGAAGTATCTATTTTAAAAAACTAGTGAGGTCGGACTTCTTTATAAGAAGATTTGATCGTACATCGTTATTGAGTTAGGTTATGAGGTATAGAATGTAGATTAACCAAAAACAATTGAAAACTGTCACATTGTAGTTTTATTTTTACAGGATTAGCAAGAAGTTACAAAGATGTATTGATGAAACGTATGTATAATAACTAATAAAACATGTGTGTAAAATTTAAAATTAATTTTAGGGGAGCTAAGTCGACGTGTTGGTTAAGATGGCAAATTGCAATAACCTGTATATTCAACCTTGAGTATACATGGTTACATGGGTTACATGTATACATGGGCCCTCTTTCCCCCCGACTCAAGTTAGGGACTGAATAAGACAGCGATCCAGTAAATTATTCGCTGGCATCGGCCGCAGTGCTAATTGTTAAATGCTGACCCATTGCAACGTAATTGAAAAACAATACATTGGGTGAGATTAACCTCATAGTTTTTCCCGTTCAAGTACCGTTTCAAATAAAAGCTGTTTATCTATGTGCAGGGGATACATATTGATTCGTTAATCCGGTTTGTCATGTGTGGGGCACTATAATATATTTTTGTTTTTTTTTTGTTTATAAAATGATTTTATAACATTTTTCCGTCTTGGTAAAAAGTATTAGTAAGATATATAAAAAAATAAGAGATTTAAAAAATTAATTTTCAGTTAATGATAGTAGGAAATTATATTTTTAAATTATGAAAATAATTACAAACACTTTGTTTTGAATAAAATATTGCGTTTTTTGCAGTAAAATAATTTTACTGCAAATTATTTGCTTTTCATATACGTATACAATCGAAATTAGGGTAATCTAATAAACCCAATCAACCAATCTAATACCAATATTTGTTTGCTGTTATAGAACCGTTCCAGTCGTTTAATTCTTTCTGTGTAAAAAATATTCAAGCTGTTAAGGAAAATATTTTTAGCGAAATTGAAAAATTGTCAAACGTCGGATACACATTCAACGCACCATTAGAATGAACCGGAACCCTTAAAATATTAAGAATCGGACCTGGAACCGGAACCTTTATTTTAATATATAAAGTACCGGAACCGTAAAGCAGTTTTTAAATTAAAAGGTTATTTTAAGTTCAAAAATAGAGTTATTTTATTCATTAAATTGAATGGTACCTATTACGGTTTTGTCTATAAACTATAATATAATTAAGATCATAATAATATGAGTTTTCTAATATTCTTCATAGATACTATTAATTAAAACCGCATTCCGGGTAGGTATCTAAAATTATTAAACTTTTCGATACTTAAATAATTATCTGTAAACGGTACTGAACTTATTTAGAACTAATACCTTTATTCATTTATTTTTTTTTTTTTAAAACCTGAACCGAACTGGAACAGTTATTTCATTTTTGGAGAACCAGTACCGGAATGATAGGCACCGATAAATTCAAAAGGTTCCAGCTCTTGGTCAAAACTAATCTATGTATTTAATATAATTTATTGTAAAACATAATAGGTACTTGTAAAAGAATCAGGTGTGTTGAAACATTTTATAATTATAATAAACAAAAAAAAAAAAACAATAATAACGTTAAGATTTAAGAACATGTAATTAAATATTTTATAACATATCACTAATATTGCTATTATAGTATGTATTACTATTTTTTTCAAATTTTCTCCTTTATAAAATCATACATCATATGTGTATTGTTTAGTATGCTGTGTCTATGGCAACCTGTGTTTTAGACAACACGCTTTAAATTAATAAAGTTGTTATAAATTATAATATAATACCTTTTTATTTGAAAGTTATTTAATAAGTATGAATGTATGATTCTAAACCTGTGTTAAAATTATTATACTAAATTATTTGTTTTATTGAAACCCTTATTCATTGTTTTGTATGGGTATTAAATAATGAACAATATTCAGCACCAATACCAAATACCTACCTAAATTGCCGATTAACTGTATTCAGTATGTTCAAAAAGTTTGTACAACATACATAATAAAACATACATAATAATACAGACCAATAAAATTGGTACCAGTATTATTTTTTCCAGAATGTATGAGTCAGGAAGTAATAGGTTATAGATATTTATACCTAGGTACTAATACTCTTGTCCCTATTCAAAATTTACTTAATATTGGTAGTTTTTAACTGTTATGGGTAAGTTATTAAAAAACATTATTTTTATTCCTTATTCTATTTATATTCTGTTCTTAATTATTTTAACCCAGTCAAATCATTGATACATACATTTCTACAGTTTTCATTTTTATAATTAGCAAGCAGAATAATTTGTATCCAACATATTTTAGAGTTTGTGTTTTTGATTGTTTAACTTTACAGTTAGTGATATATTATATTAAAAAATAGAGTGTGGTATAAAAAACTACATCAATATATTTTGTTCGATGAAAATCTATAATATGATTTAATCGTTTAAATATGCACAGGCACAGCACTAGAATTTTTTTCTAGGGGGGGGGGGGGGCTGAGTGGAGCAAATAGTTTTTTTTACATGGGCTTGGGTTTTTCAACAAACGCTGAGGTTGATAAATAAAATATAAATATTTTCATATCATATAACATAATTTATCTATTAGCTATATAGTACACTAGCATTACAAGTCTTGACAGATAAATATATAATATGTATAAACTTTTGAATAGTCAAAAATGTTTTAAGAATAATGTCAAATATTTTTTATATAAGAAAATGTTTAATCACAGACCTTCAACAACTATATTCACAATGAATAATGATAATTTATTTATGACATTAATATTACGTACCTTTGTGAATGAATAATTATGTTTCTTTTACCTACCTACATTTCATAAATATAAACTAAAATAATTGTGTTTAGTAATACAAGTACACGAAAGTATTTCCATAAATTCAAAATTTTTAAAAAGTATAGTTCATACATTTTTTGATAGAGCTCTTTTAAGCAAGGCTTGAAACCGATATTTGATACCAGTTAAAACCGTTAAAAACAAAAATCGATACTCAAATCGAAAACAATATCGAAAAAAAACCAATACAGACAATCAAAACCGACATACAAATCGGAAAATTCAAAACCAGTATTTAAAAATTATATCGTTTTAAGAAAAGAATTTTGAATACCTAGGTAAGAATATACAATAAACTATACTGAAACGTACGTTAACGGAATTGTAATGAAAAACCAAGTAAGTAAAATATAATTATAGCTATTAGGTATAGCTATTTTTTTTTGAAAAACAACCAAATAAAAAGTTAATTTGATTAGAAAAATTTATTTTAGGCATGAATATCCAACGCTTAAAAATGTAAACTTCAGGTGATCATGCAAACATTCTGTGAATTTACGTTAACATTTTAATTTCAATAACTTACAAGAAACTTTGTATTACATTTTTAAACCATATTATAAGGTATGAACCCTAAACAAGTTACCTATGAGTGTTTAAAATTCTCAAATTTTTACGACTTCGATAAAAATCTTCAATATTCTAACTTTCAACGTTTAGAAAAAAATGTTTTAAGTAAGCATTTTCGGAAATTGTTAATTGGTATTTATACAGCTACAGAGGATCTGCAGTGAGTTTTTTAGATCGTAAATGTCTAAATCTCAAAACGTGTCAGTATGTTTTGAAAAGTAGTCAATGCATAGAAATGCTTTTATAAACCTTTGGCAATAATGTCAATAGTACCTATCAAACAACACTCATTATTTCAAAAAGTATATATTATTTTAAAAATATTTTTTTACATACTTCCAAGTCGCTTATAA
>NC_042494.1:164128350-164142196 GCF_005508785.2 Acyrthosiphon pisum | reverse complement strand
GTTGTTTTATAAGCGACTTGGAAGTATGCAAAAAAATATTTTCAAAAAAGTTTACACTTTTTGAAATAATAAGTGTTGTTTGATAAAAGAATCGCCCTGTATACAGTTTTTCGTTTTTGTCAAATACTTGTATTTTGTTATGCAATAATCTCTTAGACCACGTATATTAACAATCATACATCTGTTTAAATTACCTAGAGCCTCTTCATCACATATTTGTATACTAGTTATTTACGCAGGTGATGTATTTAATTTTTTCTCTATATATGAGTTAAAAACATTGAACATATCTTAATACAATGTTCCTTACAAGTTATTCCTCTTATACTTATTCAAATCAGGGCTTGTATTCGAAAAAAAAATCCATTTTATGTTATATACACTTAAAACGTTACACAATTTTTGCGTTTATCGTTATTTAGAATTGAAAAAAAAGTTTTACACGTTTTGCGTTCATCGTTATTTAATAAATAAAATTGATAACCTATAACCTATAAAATTTTAAAATAATCACTTTGGCGTGTAGGCAATGAGCCAGTTATGGAGTGAAATATAATACATTCTCGTGGAATTACAACCACAGCTATTCCGGCGAGGAAATAAATTTGAGTGAACTGTATTTTTTGTATTTTTGATATATTCAATGTAGAATAAATATTATAATTTATTATTAACGGTACAGCGACACTAGCCAAAATATAATAATTTATGTTAGGTTTGAATCGTAATAATAATGTGCATGAAGTCTATCTGTGCAAGTCTGCCCTGGGTGGGTCTTGCTGCAGAAAGCTCCGTTGAACACACTACGAGATTTGGTGTTCCGCACTCGTAATATATTTATAAGCTTGGTGCACTTGAAGCCATGTCCACTGCTTTCTCTCATCGTAGGTGGTAGGTCCATATGCGTTGCGTCCGGTCTCTTGTTCTGTGACAGACCGGCGGGCGCCCACCAGTCCGGCGCCATCCGAGTCAGTCACAGAACACGGCATCGACGCCGGGCGAGTCGGCCGCAAGTAGTCCGGCAGCTTATTTATTAATTTTCACAGAATTCGCGGGTCATCAAGAAGATTCGTTTTGAGCAATTTGTAACTGTACATCATTGAAACCGGTGTCCCTTGTGACCGAACCGGTCTGACCCGCGCTTTGCATAATACATAGATCCGGCCGAAACAGTCGTACGCCTCCCGACGTCAAACGTGCTTGGTGCAGCGTTTTATTTGTGATGATCGACTCACGATAGTTTCGACCGACTGTATTCCGAATCTCATCATATTATGCAAAAAAATAGTTGGCTGCAGTGGCGTATTTTTTTTTTTTTTTTGGTGGGGGGGGGTGTCCTCCGTGTCTGGACACCCCCCGACTTAAAAAAAAAGTCCCAATATATTGGACATTGGTGTTAACATTTATTTTAATGTATATTAATATACTATTTTTATTTAATTATAAAATAAGTGGTATTTAATTAATCTGATTATATTCCACGATCTAGAGACTTATCTACAATCATCAGGGATATCCAGAAATTATTTGAATTTCACTGGATCATTACGATAGTAAAAATACCCGCAGGCCGCAGTGAAAATACAATGACAACGAAAATATTGTGAACATATTTAGTATATTTTAATCTAGTTTACATTTTATCAGCTTAGAGAATTATAAATTTTATTATTAATAACACCTAGTGTTTGAAGTATGAAATATTTCATTATAATATGGTGAAATATTTCTCAAAAACATGAATAATTGAACACAATTTATTTATTTTTTAACATAATATTCAGTGCTCTAAATTTTAATGTAAGAATTCAGTAGGTATATAATATACATGTATACTATTGTATACCTACTTGTATCATTTAAACATTAAAATATTAAAAAATTTTGAATACTTTTTTAAATGTATAATACCAAAGGTTAGATATACATATAGGCGAATATGGAAAAATGGACGTCAAAAAAGAAAATTATTAAAAAAAGGTTATTTATAATTATTATAATACGTCAAAAATGAATACAAAATATTTAAATATACACCGGCAATTAAAATACAATCATTATTATTTATATCTACTAATTATTATAATACGTCTAAAATGTATATAAAATATTAAAAAAATTGTTCAATGCGTCAAACATGGTTATTTATACTAATTATATTTTCTTGTGTTATAATATAAAAAAAATGATAAACATTTATGCAGAGAAATATTTTGAGCAATTCCGCTTAAAAATGATAGGTTTTAATAAATTTAACATATCAAATAATTTATCGTATGTTTTTTCTGAATCTAGGATGTTTCCCCCCATGCATTTCCCCCCCTGATACAATGGACGTTTCCTCCCCCAAACGGGACAATTCCTCCCCCCCCCCCCCCCGGACAACAAATAAATAAAAATAAAATAATAATAATATAAAATGCAAATAAATAAATGTACAAATGATTAAATTAATATATATATATATAATTGTATATGCCAATAAATGTACTGTTTGAAAAAATTAAATAATACAAACAATAATTAAATTATAATTAAATTAATGTATAAATATAATAAAATAATAATATAATAAATATAATTGTATAAATGTATATTACATAACTTTATTAACCTATCATCTTTATCTAAATTATTACGAAAAGCTCCTACTCTATAATTTAAAATTTTGATTGATGCACTTGAGTTCATCTTTTAGCTCATCTGTAAAGCTTCAATAAAAAGCCAAATATTTAGATGATTAATCCGCACTAGTGTTGTAAATTTATTATTCCACCCTTCCGAAATATTGTTTGTTCTACCTATACCAGCTTTAGTCAACTCAAACACGTTCCATATGGAAGGTGGAAATAACGGAGCTGTTCTGGTAAGAATGTACTTTAATTCTACGTTTTTTTTATTTCTATAACGACCGTTAACATAAGTTGTATCAAAGTACGTAAGAATTTGATCAGCATCTTGGTTTTGAAATTTTTCATATAAAATGTCCATACCTAAAACACAACTGCCTATGTATGAACAAAAATAGTTATTATTCATAATTTACATACCTTTTTTGACATAATTGACCGGTAAAAATGCAAGACCAGTTATCATTGCGACATCTCGTTGGAACTGTTTGTCTTTATATTTTTTGACTAGCCCATACTCTTGGATTTTACGCCATACTGATTGACACAGGTGAAAATAGCAACAGTGAATTTTTACTTTTGGTAGTACTTTTTCAATTGCAAGAACGACAGCTTTCTCAAAGTCTATTGTTATTTGTACCATTTTACAATTTGGATATTTTGCACAAATGACGGAAAGCATTTCGGTATAAGTCTGTTTTGTTTTATTTTGAAGAAGTATGTACACCAAAGGAATTGTAACAGAGCCCATTTTAACATGAATAATGTAAACTTGGTTAAAGCCTGTAGGTGCAGTTGAAAATGTTCCATCCATATACCAATTTTTGAAGTTTTTAATACTTCCAAACTTTCAGGAGATGAAAATATTATAATTCTATTTTCATTATTTTCATTGTCATATAATAAAAATGGCTGAAGATTTTCACCTCCTGTAACAACCCATATACCAGTCACTTTCAACTCATTTACTGATAAGGATGAATAAGATGCATTTTTAATTCTTCTTAAACTTCTTTTTACACAGTTTTCGGCCGGCATTAACAACTTTGCTTCGTTAGATATATTTATTGTAGCTTTGGAAAATATAATAGAAGGCGGCTCAGAATGATTTTTTGCATTATTTTTCATTGATGATAACGTTTTTATTACTTCAACTTCAACTAGGCAGGCTCTATGGTTATTATGGTCAGTTGTAGAAACAATAACTTTAATACTGTCATCGGTTGTAATATTTTATTGATAAATATTTTCATTATTTTTAGATTTTTTTATACAATTCCAACGTATCCCCAATTTAACACGTTTTGTTTAACAAATAATAAATTTTTAAATATGATTTTTTATTTTTTTTACTACCTCTTATTATTTCAATTATTTCTATTATATCCATTATAAAATGCACAAGAACGAACTAGGTGTACTATGGTATACGGTAACAACGTTTCTACCGCACATCAAAAAAATATATTAATATAATAATATGTTAAGTTTGTATTTTATCGAATAATTAAACCATTACCGCCTCTATCATTCCCGTATTCACTTCTGGCGAGCTTATAGTCACACCAGGTTGTTTTTTTTAAATTTTTTTTAAATTATTTCAACCTACCGTATAAGGCCACGTATAATAACAATTTTACTATTCATAATAATATGTTTGAAAATGCGTATAGTCTCCACCACATGTTTATTGTTACTGAATAAACATTGCTTATTTCACTTCCCGAAACAGAATATTTTTTGTTAAACTACATATTATAATATCAACATTGAAATTTGAACGTTTATAGTACATACATATTCAGTTTTTAAAGCATAGATACGTGAATTGAAGTGGTTACCAATGCTTCTATCTACTTAGTAGTTAAACACTGCTTAAATAATATAAGTCCCCTACTTTATTTTTTTTTTAATTTAGGAGTAAAATTTTATATTTCTGATTGAAAACGTTTGATATTGAATTACAAGGTTCCTCATAAGATGTTCTCATTTGAAAAATATAGAAAATACTTACGTGGTCATAAATAATATGTTTTTGGTCTGGTTGACACATCTTAGATTTCTGACCGATATTTCGTAAGTTTTTCATTGTCATGGTTGTAACTTATTAATAAATACACATTAATGGTTCATAGATTTTTCTTTCAGAGGAAAAATATCGAGTAGCAAGCACTTGTAACATTATATAAAACTGGTTTTACAGGAAAAAGAAAACAATTAATGCAATTTTTCTAACGTGTGAAGTTCAAATGTTGAGAATATTAGATAAGACGTACTAAATAACGTTAGTAGATTTATCATTTGTTAATCATAAAAACCTGAAACATTCTACTATTTCCTTAATTAAAATTATATAAAGGTAGGGTAATGTAATTTTCAAAATATTTCGATTAATTTTAACCTTGTTATACCATGAAATTATTCAAACCGTTTTAGGGTACGCAAGTATTGACTTATAACAGATATAAGCATAGACCTATTAACTAATGAACAGCGCTTAGAGAGAGAAACCCGTGGACGAGGTAGTCGCGCGCGAGAGAAAGAACTATGCGTTTGGGCCATATCATGAAGGACCATTTACATTAGTTTTTTCATCCATGCGTATTATTAATATTGTCTATAGTTACAGTTTCCCGGTCAAACAAACAAAAAATTGTGTTACAAAACATTGTATGGTTGTGTCGTAGTTTCAATACGATTTAAACAATTCATTTTAGATTCCGAGCGGAGTTATGCCGTGTTTTCAGAGTTGCACATAGGTACTAATGCCAAACCCCTCCAATACATGTTATAGCCCCCCCCCCAAAAAAAAAAAAAAATATTTAGAAGGAGCCCGCACGGGTTTGTTTGATTTATATACGGATAGACCCTTAAAGCAAAAACTGAAATTGCGTCTACGGCGCTGTGCGCGACGAAATCTTAAAAGTGCACCTAGTACCCACCACTTTGGCATAGGCGTAAACAAATTGGTTAAAAATCTGGGGGGGGGGGGTGTAAAAATATCAAAAAATAAGCATTAACATAATTTATTATACTTACGAGGTCAAGTTAGGAAATACTTTGAGGGGGGGGGGGGGCTTCAAGAGTTTTTAGGGGAATTATGCCCCTCTATTTTACATCTATGCACTTAGAGTTTTAATGTTTTATATAATGTAAGGTTGAAGGTTCCAGGTTCCTTATGCAACTATACTGTAGAACTTTTCATGTCCGTATAAAGTTAGAATTTTGACAAAACCGTAAAAATAACAAAAAGATTATTTTGAGTTAGAAAATCAAAAAAATGTTTCTTTTTATATTATCTAAGATATAATTTATATTATATTTTACTAAATTAGAACATGTAGTATATATTAAGCGTAATATAATTATTTATATTATTATTAATATTATTAATATTATGTTTCAATTAAAAAAGTGGTCTACATTATATTATAAGTTTGAATTAATTAAGTTGATTATGATTAATGCAAATACTTGCTAATGATTTCACTGTTAAAAGTTGTACCAAAACTAGATCTGATGAAATCAAAATAAATATTACTTTATAATGAGAGTGTATAGCTTCCATAGACCTATAAAAGTATAAATTCGATTAGCTTCCAACTTATTACAACATTTTGTTGACCAGTTGCCAGTGTAGTAATCATAATTAAAAAGTTAGTACTACTATAATTAAGTATTGTAATTTATAATTTAATTAATAATTACTAAATATAATTATTATATTATTATTATAATTTATAATATATTTTGATATTTATTTACATTTAACAATCATGATAATACCAAAGTCCGAACAATATTGATAATACGCATGGCTGAAAAAACATAATGTAAATAGTCCTCTATGATAGCCCAAACGTATAGTTCTCTCTCTCTCACTCTATATCGTCCCCGTGAATTATAGGCAGGGGGTGTGGTAGGCGCAGTCCATTAGTTAATAGGTCTATGGATATAAGTATATAACTTATAATTTTAGAACAGCTAGTTATATTAAATATAATATTAAAATAATGCTTAATTACTATATAGGTATAATCAAATACGATAATTAATTCAGGGCATGAAACCGGTTACCAATTTTTACCAAAAATTGGTAATTTCCGGAATTTTGGGGAACTTATATAATCAGTTACCGTTATTGTAAACCTATTAGTATTCCCGGTTATCGGTTACCGGTTACCGTGAAAATTTTTCAGCTAACATATAAGTTATAAAAACGTAATATGTTTTAACCGGTTAAGTACCGATTACCGGTATTTATAAATACCGAGTACCAACTACCGTACCGTTACTTATGAACTTTATTACAATTATGTTTAATTTATTTTAGCTACATATATGATTATATGCTCGTAGCTACTAATGATTTAATAATCAATAACTTCTTAAAACATACTATTATAATATCTTCGTTGTTTTTTCCCAAGTCTAAGCAGTTCTTGTAATAATAAAATCAAATAATTGGTATTCTACATTTTTATTTTCTACTTACCTATAGCATAAAAATATATCGTTGGTTTCTAATGATGGTACTCGATAATCCCGGTCTTCCTCATCGTATATTTTACTGGGAAATCTAAAAATAGGTTGATTCTTACAACAACACGAATATTGTATTAAGTATTGTCTTTACTAATTAATGACGACGTATAGACAACTGTAAATCATATTCTGTCTGTGATAGAACACGGGTACAATGGTATGAAAAAGACACAGTTTTTTTTTCTTCATTCGATTGTGTTTCAGAATATTGTAATCCACATTAAACATACGCATACCTCCGTAAAAGTCTCATAATCTATTTTCAGATTGTAAACTAACACCGTGCTTTGTACCATCGAGTTGTTCACCGCAAATTGGCAATTGTTAATCTATTCGTATACGGACATTTAATGTCAAAAGTTCAGTTATTGTGAAATTCCAGGAACCACAAAATAGTATTAAATGAGTGATTGTAGATGATGTTAAGGACCTGTATTCAGCGTTATGCTCAGCGTCAATTTATTTAGATTTTATTTGAATTCTACCTAGACGGGCTATCGAAAGTCATGGATGAGAATATGAGATACATTCAAACCAAATATTTTATATTATTTTTCTAAAAATTATGAACCCAACGGGTGAGCGCTTTATTATTTTTCTGTCTAAGGCACTGTATCGAATCATGCATTGCATTTAATGATAAATACACACTATTTACTCAGACGTTAAAACGAAAAAATCAATATAACAGGTATAATATTTGCCGACAGATGTTAATGTCTTGCATGATAAAAAAAAAAAAAAAACTTATAGCGAACATAAATTATATTGTGACGAATGAGTATGGACTAGGATCACATCGTTTATAAAATAAAGCGAGAAATATCGTTTTATATCATTAATTCTTCAACACACTCATTATTTTTATTATTTTCTTGTATTAAATCAAAATGATTTTTTTTAAGTGTAGCTTAATAACATTTACAACTTTAATAATTGCAATTTGGGTCATGCCAGTTACTTCAGATAATTCTAAAGAGAAACAACTTGGTGATGAAAATTCTAAAAATAAAAAACCTGGTGATATAGAACCTGATGTTGCAAAACCTGATGATGTAGATCCTGATATAAAATTTTTGCAAAGTATGAAATAATTTATTGATATAATAATATGTGGTATGATTATATTTGTATGATTATGTACTATTCAGTGTATATTTATCATCAATGTTTGTAAATTATTTGATTTAATAAATTAAACAATTTATTATTATGCTGTTAAAACCTTAGAGAAAAACGAAATGTATGTAATTTATTCGATTTTAATTGTATTCAATATTATGATGTGAGTAAAGATATTGTTATACCGGGCGAGACCGTTTTCAACCAAAATTGTACCCTTCCCTTTTCGGCCAATTCACTTTTCAACTAAATTTAAAAAAAAACGTTGATTCCCTTTTCGATCGAAATCGTACCCTTCCCTTTTCGGCCGATTCACTTTTCGACCAAAACAAAAAGTTTTGTAATGTGATATGTAAAATAAATAAAACAATTTGTATATAATTTTTGTAAAATAGAATACCTATATATTAATACATTATTTCTATGTTAATATGTCATAATGCGTATATTTTATAAAAAATATAAGCTAATAATAGGTATACAATTTTTGTCATTAATTATTAAGTATATAATAATACCTAATATAATATAGTTTTGAAAATTATACAATACAAAAAGTTTAATATAGCCATATAGGTATTTTATTTTATGTTTTAGGTACAATAGGTACATATTGAAAATTATTAAAACCTATATATTATATAATTGTTGTCATTAATTATTTGATCGGCGATCGTCGACTGTGATGGTTACTACCATAATATATAGTTATATGATATTTGGATTTTATGATCATTATATGTATTGTAGAGAGTCACTATCTTTTATAGCCAAGATAAAATATCAATAACTGATTAAATTCTCTCGTTGCTTGTTTAATTTTTGTAAAACCGATGCTCGTGCAATAACTTTAGTGTCCGTGCGTGTATCATACTCGTTGCATCGGTTTTATAGTTTTCAAGGTTCAAAATTATTATATTTTACTTCATACGGCTGAATTTATCGAAAGTAATCGTGGAAAACCGTTATTAGTTTTAGGTTGTTATAAATTTAGTATCGGATCAGTGAACAAAAAAACTAATTCAACACGTTGGTGATGTATTCGAAGAGATTGTGATGCTAAAGTGTTTACTGTAAATAAAGTTGTCCTACAAGACAAGTAGAATGTATCACACAGACATAAGCATATGATCGGAATACAATATCGATGCAAATTGTTAGCTCAGCGTGCAAACGGAAAGCAGTCGATGCACCCTCGGTTAGACCGAAAACAGTTGTCTTGAAAGAAGTTGGTGAAAATATTGAGTCTTTACAATTTACTACAACGGACATTAAAAGAAGAAGGAAAAATGTATACTACGCTCGGTGCAAAGTATTGCCATCGTGTCCCACAAGTTTAGAAGAAGTTCATTCATCGTTGGAAAAAATGTGCATAAAAACTAAACAAGGTGAGCCTTTTTTACTATAGCGAATGACAAAGAGAAAAACATGATTATATTTTCATGTACCTCGAACATTTTATTCTTAAAAGAAATCGAGACATTATATATGAACGGGACATTTAAATATTCGGCTCGTTTTTTTACACAAATGTTCACTATCCATGGTCTTAAAAACGGAAACTATATTCCATTAATATTTTGTTTACTTCCAAACAAGACTACCGAAACTTACATTCATGCATTTCACTTGATATTACAGAAATGCACTTCTTTAGGTGTAACATTATTGCCACAGTATGTAACGACAGATTTTGAAAAAGCTATAATTAACGCAGTCTATGAAATTTGGCCACAAACTCAAATTATTGGGTGTAGGTTTCACTTAACCCAAGCTTGATATCGCCAAATCCAAAAAGTAGGACTGCCTATTGAACCGATCTTCAAAAATTGGAATATGGTTGCGCCACACTTTTGGATTGCTTTTTCTAGAACCAAATAATGTTTTAGATTGTTTTCTTTAAAAATTTTATGGCTGATCATCCTATAGATGATAAAGTTATCAAATATGCAGACTATCTCATTGACAACTATTTAACAGACGATTGTGACTATCCTCCAGAAATATGGGCATCAGCAAACTCTAGTTTACAACGCACGACTAATAACTGTGAATCCTTCCATGCAAATTTCAATCGAAGTTTTTATAAAGAATCTCCATCCATATTTAATTTGCTTGCGGTTTTAATTGATGAGGTACAAACTGAAATTTATATAAAACTTAGAAGTATTCACTTGCCAAACTGTACTCGAGATCGATCAATCCGAGAGATAAAATCCAAAAATGAAAAATATGTATAAGATTATCAAAACGGACAACTTGACACGTACCTACAGTATATAATTTATTAAAATAGCTATGCGTTTTTATTACTTAATATAAAATATATCACTAAAATATATGTAGGTATGATTTTGTTAAGTTGGTTTCAAACAATTATTTCAAACAAATGTAATGAAAAGCGCTAACAAAACTCAGACAGAACACAATTATATTGACCTTATATCATTTTTTTTTTATATAATATAATATATTATATTTTTAATATTATTTTGGTTATTAGTTTATGTCTTAATATTATATTATACACATTACTATTATACTTAATAATTATTGACAAAAATTGTATATTATGTTATTCTTTTTATAAAATATACACAGTGTGACATATTAACACATAACTAATGTTAATAATAAATAGGTATTCTTGTATTTAAATGTTTTTTTATATTTTATTTTACAAAATTTTATGCAACTTATACTTATAAATTATAATTTTTAAAATTATAATTACTATAATTTTACAAAAATAACAATTATTTTATTTATTTTACATATCATATTACAAAACTTTTTGTTTTGGTCGAAAAGTGCATTGGCCGAAAAGGGAAGGGTACGATTTTGGTCGAAAAGGGAATCGAAGTTTTTTTAAATTTGGTCGAAAAATGAATAAGCCGAAAAGGGAAGGGTATGTTTTTGGTCTAAAACGGCTATACCCGTTATACCTATAGACATTTTGAAAATTAAATATTTTTTTTTGATTTAAGTTTAGAACATAATTTATAAAATGTTTAAAAATGTTATTGAATGAATTACTACTAATGTATAACTTGGTATGGAAAACAATCGGATAGATTATATTTTTGTATAATTTATTATCATATGGAAATTATTTTGTCATCATTTTTAGTAAATAGACAAAATGGACTAATAAAATTGTAGTTTTATATTTTTAGCTGGATGTAAAGGTAATATTATAAATTAATAATTAATGAATAAATAATACCTAACTTGAAATATTTATGTTATTCCGCATAGTTAAAATAATTAATAGGATGACGAATTATAATTTATATCGTGTATTCTGAAATTGTTTTTAAGATTAATGACCATCATCCTAATAATTGTCTCTTGATTAAATTTCGAAACTATTTTTGATTGACGTTTAATTAAATTTTAAAGTAAATTTATCATGTTCATATTTAAGTGTAAAAGTAGTATAATAAAAGTGTATTATAAATTAAAATATACTTATGTATTACATTTTGCCATAAGTGCCTAAATAATTTTCAGAAAATTTATACTGGGGAAATGAATAAGGATTTTTTTTTTTGTGTGAAATAGTCTTTCAAGAATCGATAGTTAATAATTATTTATAACAAATTATGAATTTATTGTCTTATACCAACCCTTTAACAACAATACATCATGGTTTATATATACAAGGTAGTTAATATCTAAATGTATAGATATTTTATATTTAATACATGGTGACAGCGCCAGTTTATTAGACCACTCCAGACTCTCTAATGAAAAACAATTACTGAAATACTAAATATAATAAATCAATTGTAAGCTATTAGTCTTTAATACGATATTTAGTGGCCCATGATTGGATAATTAGAGATAAGTGAACCATCAAAATAATAAATAAATTGTTCATTTATGTCATACTCGAGCAAATTGGTTAATAATTTTAAAATGTTACAGATCTTCTAACCAATTATACTGATTTTCGGAGTAAGTCAATTCTACTACTATTACACTATTTTTTTAGTATATTTGGTATTTAAAATATATTTATAGACTTATACTCATTGGTTTTATAATCATAATGGTAAATTCAAGCTGTTCTACTTTTAAAACAGCAAATTACAAATTACAAATTTTTATATGTAGCAAACGATACCAAATTGATTCTGCTGAACGTAAATGTTCTATATTGTACTTCTGTCAGACGGAGGCAACACAAAAAGTGTGTATCCTCAAATTGGAAGTATTTTAGAGCTTTAGGTACAGCCTTAATAAATAAAAGATAATAAAAAAACGGGTCTATATTATGTATAGTTATAATTGGAAACTAAAATTTAAATTAAAAAAAAACATTCAAAAAACAATTTTCAAACCGTTCTTAAAACCGAAAAAATTGAAAACTTTTTTGAAACGGAAACCAAATAAAAAAATTGAAAACCCATTTTTAAACCACAACCCAAAACCAGAAAATTTAGAGGGCATTCTAAAAAGTGAAACTAAAACTGGTCGCTGGTAGTCGGTATAGTACTAGGTAGCATAATACTAAAATACCTATCTAATTACATTTCAGACGACGGTGAAAATATCGACAAAGAAGGAACTAGTATGTATTTGAAACTCAATAATATAATTTAATTTTAATTATATAATATATCGTGCCCATATATACATTTCTCTAGTTAATAATACACACATATCGTCAAAGTAATATTGTAAAATTAATAAAATAAGCTTTTCTAAAGAAAGAAAAGTCATACATTTCCAAAAACTCTTTAAATTTATTTTAGGAAACCACTTTAAAATTATTCTATTTATTAAATGAAAACATTTAAATATTTGACAATTAACTCTATTAAAACACGTGTTCACCAAAAAACTGTTTTTGTTGTTAATAATTTAAGAAATATAAAACAGAATTTGTATCTATCTATTTATTGTTGTAAATAATTGTTTTTTTTTTTTTGTTTAGTAAACATAGGTACGTTCATTGTGTTTTTTTGTTAATTAAGTTATCAATTCATTTATAGAATGCAGTTCGTTATAGTTCTGTAACAGTTTACTGATAACTGTAATATAGTTTGTCGACCAAGAAAGGTTTTTAATCCTAGAATATTATGCTATATTAAATCGATATTATTCCTATAAAAATTATATTATAAAGATATAGAGTTAATTGCTTTTAGTCTCTAATTTGTGTATTGCATAAAAATCGCAGAAATGAATTAAAATCAGCTCTTTTTATTATTGGTGTAAGTGTGGAAAAACTTTTTAAACATTAAGCTGTTGTTGGTGTTACCATTATAATTGTCATATCAGTTTTTCAGGTACCTACCAATAAGTGAGATAATATAATTGCGATTGATTCAACTAGTGTGTTAGGCCTGTAGTTTATGATGATAGCTCCTATAAAGCTGACTTTTTAGTTTAATATATCATATGACTTTTCATTATTGATAAAAATGATAAAATATAGATATAATAATTATGCACTAAATAATGTACCTAGGCAAATTTCTCTTAAGAGGATGTGATACCCGCATATGTTATCTCCGTCTTACAAGTGCATAACATAGCAA
>NC_042494.1:164126410-164128248 GCF_005508785.2 Acyrthosiphon pisum | reverse complement strand
GCGTATAATTTGCTATGTTACGCACTTGTAAGACGGAGACAGCACATGTAGGTATCACGTCCTCTTAAGTAGTAAATTGTGTTAAATGAGTATTGTTTCAACATTTTAAATTATACAACGAACAAAATTAATCAATACGATTATGCTCAATATTTTTTTTTGTACCTTTGCACAATTATGTCTAGGAACATAAATTCACCCTTGTCACTTTTTTTGAGAATCGAAAATATTCTTGTAAATTATATAAAACCAGTATATTTGTCGGAAAACTGAGACATCGACGAATTGGAATTTGGTGAAGTGGGCATGAACCGTTGGAACCTATAATGAAGAGTGAACTTATGGACATCGTAGTAACCGTCTGACATTTTACGCTCATACACATTTCACCACATATTACCTTATAAAATTACAAACATTTTTCTTACAAAAAATACTACCAGCGACTTTAATCACTATGCTCAGTAGGATGTTCCGATTAAAATTTGAAAGCAGATTGGAATTTTCCTCTAAATTCACTTTGCTTTATCTGTCTTACAGTTTTTATATTCTATATCAATGCAATTAAATTTGAATTAAGAATATGATCTAATTTCACTCTTTTCGTTACTAAATTTCTCAGTAAAAAAAAAAGAAGAATCAGAAAAAATAAATTTCAAAATATAGGCAAGTAGTGATTGAAGTCGTGAACTAAATTTTTGAACGAAAATGAATCACGCTCCAGTCCCCTTAGGACTAAGCTCGATTGCAAAACAAAATGTTACAATATAAACTGTATTTCTTAAACAAAACAAAAAAACATTTATAATATAAATATAAGTGTATCAACAATAATTGAAATTCTTTACTTCCTTATAAGTTACAAATTATAATATCCTAGACTGTATAGTAACATTCCATTACAAAATGGTTACAAAATCTTGAGAAAGTTAGTAAACAAATCTGAACCAAGTGTTATGGATTAAGTTTAGAATTAAGATATAGTTTTGTATTCTATCTCAAATCTATAATAGTTACAATGTTGTCAATTAAATATTATTTCTAATTTTTTATAGTTAAGATCGGTAAGTTAAATGTCTATTATTTTTAAATTATAAGAAGACAGATGAATGAAGCAAAAACGGATATTTTTACGCAAAACCAGTTTTCGCCAAAATTGCGATTTTTGGTGTTTTTCTAAAAATTAAATTATAACCAGTGCTTAAAACCGTTATCAATAAAGTCGGTAATTGGCTCCGATATGAGCCGACATTTTTAGAAAACCGGTAACCGGTTATCGTTTAATTTTGATATTTTGGTAACCCGTAACCGTTTCTTTAAACACTATGATAACCATTTATCGTTTAAAAATCGTTGATAAGGTTTTTTGGTGATCGGTTGAAAAACCGGTTTTTAAAAATAATTTTTTTCAATTTTTTAATCATGTTTTTAAAACTGTTTATTTAGGGCATTCGTGGGTTTATAACATAACTATTGTTATTACAAAATCAAAAACTTAATATGCTTTAATTTGGTCGATTTCCCTCAATTTAAATATTTATTTTTTCAAATTGCTTTAAAGTTTAAAACATATGATCAAAATAATGGTGATCTTCATAAATCAAAAAAATAAATTTCATAAAAATTTTTTATTTTTATAATTTTCTTATTTATACTGTAAAAAAC
This sequence comes from Acyrthosiphon pisum, assembly GCF_005508785.2. NCBI lineage: Eukaryota > Metazoa > Arthropoda > Insecta > Hemiptera > Aphididae > Acyrthosiphon > Acyrthosiphon pisum. The sequence goes on along the minus strand of NC_042494.1, from coordinate 164,126,583 downwards.
CAAAATTAAATATATTAACTCTCCAAGATGACACTAAGAGTGATACATTGACACAGAACTTTTTAGTTATATTGTATATGTTACCGGAAAAGATGACATTCAGTCAGTGTCAACAATAACTAGTCAATAACGATAATGCCTGATTTAGTAAGGAATTAACGTCAACAACTAGG
>NC_042494.1:164125241-164126310 GCF_005508785.2 Acyrthosiphon pisum | reverse complement strand
GGGTGGGATGGATGTCCAGTGTTAAAAATAAAAAAGGTGGGTAAGTGGATGTCACTCTGCTGTACTATAGGTTAGAAGTGGGTCACTGTATAATGGACAGTATTAAATTTGAATTCAATGATATAATATCACTGTATAAGAAAAACGATTCTGAGCGGAGACGGTATATCAGTCTATGTATTAGACATATATATACTTATCTATGGTATTAAAAAAAAATTGACCTATAATAGGTACCTATAATAAATTCCAAATTAATCATATCATAATATCTATTAGGTACTTATAAGTTATAACGCGTTATACATCAACAAAAAACCGTGGTAAAATCATAGATATATAATAGTATACTTTAGAAGTTTCAAGTATCCACGAATAATATTATACAATCACAACAAAATAACTAAAAGAGTTATCCTAGGTTTTTAATATGTAATTTCGTCCAAATTTGTACTTAAAATGACTATAAAAATAAACTGTTTAAATGTATATTTTAGATTTTTTGGTAACAGAATTTATTACTTACGTGGAATCTTGTTTTAAATTTTTAATTCTTAGATACAAAAATTGAACATTTTATAAATTTTTAAGTACAAAATAATTTTTCAAATTAAAATTTGATAAATTTTGTCAAAATTTGATCTTTAAATGCTTATAAAAAAAAATTGTGCATATGTATTTTTAATATTTTTCAACTGATATTGTAACAATATATCAGGAGCTTTGTATTAAATTTATACACTTTTTGGCCCAACAGATAAAACTTTATTGATATTTATAGAAAAAAAAACTAAAAAAATTGAAAACTGAAAATGTCCGTAAACAGCTCAAAAAGAGTCAAAATATTTTCAAAATTGTATGGTGTATAGGAAATGCTTATATAAACATTCAATAAAAATTTCATGTATCTGCAGTTATTCGTTTTTGAATTAGAACAAAATAAGGAAATCGCTACATGAGAAATCGAGTGAATATCCAATGTTGTAAAAATTTGAATTTCAAACGATCATAAAAATTTAATTTGACTTTCTTATAGATATTTTTTGTTTGATAAAGGTAGACAATCTTA
>NC_042494.1:164124387-164125191 GCF_005508785.2 Acyrthosiphon pisum | reverse complement strand
TGACTTATTTTGAGCTGTTTGCGGACATTTGTAGTTTCCGTTGTTTATATTTTTTTTTTCTATAAATATCAATAAAATTTTGTTTGTTGGTTAAAAAATCTTGAAAATTTAATAGAAGGTTCCTAATATATTGTTTTAAAGGTAGATGAAAAAAATTAAAAATCCGTAGTCCCAATTTTTTTTATAAGCATCTAAAGTTCAAATACTGACAAAATACGTAAAAATAACGAAAATTTGCAAATTATTTTGAGTTAGAAATTCATGAAAAATTTTATTTTTAGATCTAAGATTTGAAAATGTAATACAAGATTCCTCATAAGTTTTCCTACCTTTTTTAAAAAAAAAATATCTACAAGCAAGTCAAATTAAATTTTTATGAGCGTTTGAAATTTATATTTTTACAACATTTGATATTCATTCGATTTCTCATGTTACAATTTTCTTATTTTGCTGTATTTAAAATAAGAATGACTGTATATACTTGAAAATTTCATTGAATGTTCATATTAGCATTTTCTATACCCGATAAAATTTTGAAAATAATTTGACTCTTTTTGAGCTGTTTACGGACATTGTCAGTTTTCATTTGTTTTAGTTTTTTTTCCTATAAATATCAATATAGTTTTATCTGTTGGGTCAAAAAGTGTAAAAATTTAATACAAGGCTCCTGATATATTGGTACAATAGCAGTTGAAAAATATTAAAAATACATAGGCACATTTTTTTTTTATAAGCATTTAAAGATCGAATTTTGACAAAATGTATCAAATTTAAATTTGAATAATTATTTTGTAGTTAAAAATG
>NC_042494.1:164104534-164124337 GCF_005508785.2 Acyrthosiphon pisum | reverse complement strand
TTTAGCGCGGAATATTCGACAATGCGAAAAATCGCATTCGATGCCGATTAATCATCGCTCGCTCAGCCACGTCACTCGCGCGAGGGACTGGGATTAACGCAGGCCGCTTGAACGCTGTAGTTGTAGCCTGGTCCTCCGCAAACCCTACACACGCGGACTAGCATTTAATATATATATTATATTATATATTACGTTATATTTGTGTTGTATATATCGTCTCGAATTGGGGCGGCGATAACGCGCGAGCATTAATAACGACGCCACTTCCGTCGGCCTTTCGGAAACTTCCGTGTGCGCCGCAGCCGACAATATAATATTATATATATATATATATATATGACCGCAGCAGCCGTCGTACGTGATCTGAGTAAACGATCGTCGGACAACCGCGGGACCATGCGATATTATACTAAGACGAGTGCAATATATAATAAATGTATATAATATAGTGTAATGTATTATAACATACGCGGCAACCGTATTTCCAGTATTATCTGCACCACATGGGTAGGGCTACTAGCTCACGCTGCTATGGTTCGGATACCGCTAAGCGCACCCTCTTCCGGTGCGAGAACTGTAACGGCCTCCAGGTCTAGTTCTGTGAACGCCTGGGTCACCCTCCTGTGGTCGAAGATATGCTGCATACTCTGTGCTGCCCTATCTTCGAAGAAAACCTTGCGGATTGCCCATGGAGAGAGGACTTGTTCTTAAGAGACTATATCGGGATCTTCTTTAAAATTGTTGATGAGATCCTGACTCTCGGGGAAAGCGAAGAGAGAGCTCGCCAGGCGGCTGAAGCTGCTGAGGGCTAAGACAAGCAGGGCAAGCTGACTTGAGAAAAGAGCACTCAGCAAGTGACGTACAGGATGAAAGGCTCAAGCCGGTCAGAGAAGACAATCATTGGACGCGAGGTATAGAGCGGTGGACTTTGGTCGGCCCGCGAAGACCGTTGCATAAAATAATAATGTACAGCTGGTACATTAAATTATGTGAGGGATAAAGCGGGGTATCTAAGTAGTGAATGCTGAAATATCTACCCATTCATTTTAATGCTAGAGCTGTGTGATGATCGTTATGCACGCGTGTATTTTTGAAATGAGGATAAGACGTTTTATTGTACGTATTGTTGGACAATTTTTGATTTTCAAAAGCGTTTTAGAAGGGTTTTTTTATTTTTTCGTTTCCACGGCTCAATTATAGTTTAATTATAATGTCCGTTCGTCTTCGTTCGGCGATAACTGCAACAACGTAGTGTCACTATATTATATTGTACAATACCATATACAGGTTTATAGTTTATGGAGCATAGTATTATACCCTGGCACCCTGCACTCTAAGCGGAATCCAATCATCGCTATTCGCAGACTCTGAGAAAAAAATGTTTGCAATAATACTGTAATATATTACCAAGTCAATAGTTTTTTTCCGCCCTTTGTCATTATAAACCTTACATGGTATAAGTGCGCTGTATAGCTACGTACACAATGCCTTCGTCTTGTACACTTAAAAATAATATATAATAATATACTTCGTGCAGTATAATATTAATAAACGAACGCTTGCATCATAGTTGGAGTATTATAATATTTGTGTATAAAGTTGTGTACTTGTGTTCTATTATTAGGCACGTGGTTGAATCGTTCCGGCGAAAACATTTGGATTTATCACAAGAGCAGCACCTCGGTAAGGCAGCTCTTATATTATTATGGCATATAAAACTGCTGCAGGCCTCGCGATAAATAAAAAGGTTTGCAAACGGGCATCGTATATGTATATAATAATAGTCTCGCCGCCGCAGATATACGGACGAAACAAATCAATTCGATCATCGGTCAACGAGCGCTTACGAATGGCTGAATGGAAAAACAATATGTATATATATATATATATATATATAAATATATTTGTGTGTGTACAAAGGCACCGCCAAACTCACATTTATTATTTATCGACCTACTCGGATGTGAACCCCTACTCGTGTGACTTTCCAGAAAAATAAACGACGTGCTCTTGTACAACAGGGTGATACACGCAGCCTTCTGAATATTATTTTAACGTGAGCACGCTGTATGTGCTTTTGCAGGACACGACAAACATCGTACAGAGGTTATAGTCATAGCTGTGTGTGTGTGTGTGTGTGTGTGTGTGTGTGTGTGTATGTGTGTATGTGTGTGTGTGTGTGTGTGTGTGTGTGTGTGCAGGACTCGGTTGAAAAATGTTTTTCGTTAAATCTGAATATAGGTAGGTATAGGTTATGAAAATCAGTTTTTGAATGTCGTGCGCCGTCTCGCCCCGCAGGTTCGATTGATTTCGCGCGTGATTGACGGATAAGAGAAAAGAAAATGTACCTATAGGTATAGTTTATATAGTTATTACAACTCATATTATTTTTATGTAAATGCCGAAAAACCGTGCGCGGTTATGCATTACGCGTCAAGTTGCGGTTTAAATTAGTTTTCGAAAACGAATTGTTTTTTACTGGCGCAGTCGTCACCGCCCACCGCGAAGAAAACGTCTCGGAAAATATTTTGCGTCCGACTATTATGCATATACCTAGGTATAGGTACGCACACAGTGTCTGCGGAAACTCGTTGAACCGTACAATTATGTACACACAGCATGCGCGCAGACACGACGCGTTTTAAATTACATTTTTGCCGACGTGTGTACAGAAACCGATGAGTATTATAATGACGTCGATGTTCTTTTGTATATTCTGTGCGACACAACGAGTAATATCATATTGTATTGTACGAGTACAGTGACGTTTTTTGTAAACAAGCCCTTTTACGTGCAGGAGTGTTCCAAAAGTTTTGAGTGGCCACACGCGGGCTATCGATCGAAAAATATACAGATGGATATATTATTATTATTATTATAGGTAGCCCGTATATATTATCATAATATTGAAGTCGGTATCATTTGAATGAAAAGAGTTTGGAACAAAATATTATGTACTTTACCGGCCCACTGCCCCCCCCCCCCCCCACCAATCACAAATATGATAGATTTTTTTAAATAAAAATCTTTTTCGACTTGATACACATTTCAAGTGTTTACATTTTTTTCCGAAAAAAATAATAAATTTTGTGAAACAATATAATATTATACCTATAGATAGTAAAATAAGTTTAAACAACGGTTTAGATTACAATTTTCAAAATGTTCTATTTCTACACTAGATTTCATTATTCCCGGTAATAAATAAAACGTTTTTTTGATGTAATAAAGTTAGAATTAGAATTCTCAGAGTCAAAAAAGAAACTTAGAAAAAAATTTTGAAAGGAGTGCGATAAACTAATTTTAGCCGAAAGTTAGCAGACCATGGTTTTTCGTTATTATACTTAGAGTAGTGTAGTCACCTCGTAATGGCAGATTCATGAGATTTGTGGTCGACATTTCAAAAAAAAAAAAAAGTCTAATTAAAAACGTCTAAATAAAGTTTATTATAACCTACGAACCGCATGTACATTAATATAGACTGCAGTTAGTAGTTAATAGTTATCCGGAGTAGAGTCAATTTCTCTAACAGCCGTATAATTATTTCTAGCAGAAATGTTTTCATATACGTTATTATAATATAATATTATGTTATAGGTGCAGCACCTAATTGGCATTTTGAATGATTTATTTTCTTGGGGAACAAGTTACAAATTAGTTGTATACGTATGCAAATAATTAATACTTCAGTGGCAGCGTTCGCGTGTATACAAATTAAATTGTGAAATACCCAAAGGACTGATTCTTGGAAAGTTTGACATCAGCATAAACTATGTGATACTATATTATACCGCGACGTTCGATCTGACTCGTAGGAGCCACATAAAAAACATTTTATTTAAACGTAACCATATAGGCACCTACCTATATATTGTTATTATAGTTTAAAAGTTCTTCTAAATGACACATAATTACACATAGTCAAATATAGTCACGATTGTATGATAAATAATTATGTTACTAAAATAAATAACTAATACAACATGATTTAAATAATTAATTATGTCTGACCCTTCTGTGGGCGTAAATTAACATTTAATTATTTAATAACGCGTTTCAAACATTTTATAAAGCAAAATTAAGTATATGGACAACATATTATATATACATTCAAATGATTTCGAGAGTTTCACAGCGAAGCCCATCAAACCATAGTTTATAGGTACGCAGGGTGTTAATATTTTATAGGACTTTTAAAATTTTCAAACGCTATCGTTCGAATAATTGATGTGTATAAGACTTTAAAAGTGTAATGAATAGAGCAACATATAATATTATAATGGTATAAGAAAAGAAAATGGCTTAAAACGGTATAAGACGGTATTATACGTAGTATATGTTATAAATAGGTACCAGCAGTATGCCTGAAACCTCTGAATACCGGACACTCTCTATCACTGAAATTTTGTTCGCTATTTAGAGGTGTCACTGTATATTATCTGACTATAGGTATGTATAATTAAAATAGCTAATGCAGTATAACCATGGTAAGTATATTATATAACCATGGTGTACGCGTTTGGCTGCAACGGCGTATCGAACAACGACCCATTATTGCGGCTGAAAAGACAATATTATATAATATTAATATTGCACTGTGCGTGTTGAATTTTCCGCAGATAAAGGTTATAACGAGTTAAGACTATATACCAATCTTAGCGTAAAATAGTAGTTACCGTCATACAATCGCTATACCTGCAAATCAACTCTACGCATAATAATATTATGATGCACTATTATTATATACAATAATATCATGTATTAGATCATCGGAAAAACAAACGGGAGAGTCGCTCTGCTGTATAGCATGAGTCGAGTGGACTTCGTCGTTGCACGGTAGCTAGTCACTTTAACAGATGTGTTCAATTTTAATCCAATGATGATAAGTGTATATTAGATGAAAAACGGTTCTGACTATATCAATAATATTAACAATAATATCTTAGCGTAAAATAATATATTGTTATACCTACCGATATACAATACTATATTATGGATACCTGCTAGTCTACCCTGAATGATATTATGATGCACTTATTATAAGATAGTATTTATTAATATAAGTTAATTAAATAATGTAATATTAAAGATCATCCGGAGAAAAAAATGGGGAAATTTACTTTGCCGGTGTCGAGTATATACCACGTCGTTGCAAAATAGCTGGTCACTTTGATGTATGTGTGAAATTTTAATTCAACGATGATAAGTCATAACATTGTATATGAGGTAAAAGACAGCAGTCCTAAGTGCGGAGACGGCTGCTGTCGGCCTATATTATAATATTACGTATATTCATAATAATTCACGATTTTGATGAATTGCATGTAATTATTCTAACTTTCATGAAAAATTAATGCGGGGCCGTACGCTAAACTTTTTACTTTCAAATTCTTGTAAGGAAAACTTATGAGAAACGCCCTGGTAAAAAATAACTTAATGACATTCCAAACCGCAATGGCGTGTTAAAAATACTAAAATAACAGTATATTTAATATTGTAGTATATTTATTTAACTATTTTTGATTTTTTTAAATCTATTAATAGGTATTTGTATAAGACTGAATATTACGATATAACAATTATTAGTATGTAAAACAATGTATTATAATAAATGGATAATACAAGTATTGAATAATATCAACTTCAGGGTTACTAGTCGAGCGAAGCGATAAATATTTTTTCATATTAATTATTTGACTGAACGAGTGGGCAGCTATTGATCTATAACACATCCCCCCACTGTTATTTTTTTCAGGGTGACCAGATGAAAACCTATATATTATAATACAAATTAAAAACACAGTTTTTTTTCATTCTTTGTTTGTACATGCACAACCAGCAAGTTGTTAATAGGTATATATAATTTTTTTTTTAATGAAACGTTTACAAGATACTGATAAAAAATTGTCTATACACAAAATCACGGAATTTCATTGTGAAACCTAATTACGTTTACCCCGTTGTAGAAACTAAAAAGTACAAACTTTATATTGTTATAACCTATACCCACCTATATAATATAGTAACATTATATATATATACACACTGTTGGCATTGTGTACAATTGAGTTTTAATTTTGTATAATGTATATAACATTATAATATACCAATAATAAAAACCAAATTATAGAGAGTTTTACTTTTTGTTTAAAATGCAGTTTTTTTTTTTTATTCTCTTGACTTGAAACTGTGAAACCGTTTTTACAATACACCGTGCGCCCATATAGGTCTTCGTAATAATTTATCAAATAGAATACAATACAATTATTTTCAAAGCGTCTTTTTTGCCTTCGCCAGCGCTCGAGAGGTTCACAATATTTTACAGGGCTCTCGGCAGCAGGTATGATAATAACGCGTATTTGTCTTTTTTTCCAACGCAGTTGATGTCGGATCACCAACACCGTCTGTGTCTGACGTTCGTCATCTTCCTTCCTTCCGAGAATTTCCCCTCTTGTTTATTATATTCTATGCCGTTTTGGTGAAGTCGGTGGTCCACGAAATGCCGCTGTCTTCCGCTGCGAAACCCCCGGAATCAATTGAAAACATATTACTCGCCTCCAACCGACCGCCGAAATCAATGTACAAATACGTACAATCTAATAAATTCGACGATGCGCACGCAATTCACTGATTAAAGTGAAAAATATGTTAACGTACCTACTTCTAATTTACGCGTGTAAACTGTGCATGTAACCCCCTACTACGTTGTCTTACCTTTTTCGAGTATCGTGACACCATCAAGACTGCCAACTAACTCATGGGGCATAGTTACGGTTAGTGTCACCTCGGCACATTTCATTTCTCTGGTCTGACCTATCTTAATTGTATAAAAATATTCCACAAATACTTGCGATTATTGAATGCCTCCAATACGAACTCAACAACCTCGACACCCCCAACACCCTGGATGCGGTACTCGGACCAGACACCATCACACAAGTTTTCAAATTCTTAGATAAAACTAAATTATACAGATGGATTTAATGAGAAAAAAATATGTATGTAACTCATGGCCACTGTGCGATGACTATAAAAAAATAAATAAATAACAATATTTCCAACCATAATCCAATCATAATACATGTTGTTATATATTATATTAAATAATTTAATATTGACGACCATCTATATATAGTATAGATAATGTCTACACCAGTGTTTCTCAACCTGGGGGTCGCGACCCTCCTGGGAGTCGCCAACATATTATTTAGGGTCGCGTATGAATTAAAATTGTATACAATATATATATGTATTATATGTATCTGTAAATATTATTGGTATAAATTTTGTTGATTAAAAATAATTGTAACATTATATGTGTATAATTATATATAGTATTATATTTTATGTGATGTACATTTGCACAGTAATTTTCGTATTGATTATTAATAGTATTTAAAAAATAATATAAGGTCTAAGGGGTCGTTAAAAAATTGAATTTCAAAAAGGGGGTCGCCAAAGTAAAAATATTGAGAAACACTGGTCTACACGACACGTGAACACATAATATATATCATATAATATAGTATAGTGAAACATCATAGTATAGTGAAGGGAATCACGCGGCAGACCGCGGCCCTTCGGGGGCGAAGTCTTGCGTCGAAACTCATTATAGTTACCCTACAGGGTTCCTAAGGTCCCCGAATTAAAATTATTTGTGGAGCGACCCCGAGCTGGCTGTAAGTTTCCGTGGGCGTCGCGATGACGGACATATTTTGAGCGCACACGTTCCAAAAACAAACGACCCGTTTGTTTTCGGAACACATCCGGGCGCGGCAGCAGCAGTTAATTGAATGGGAAATTATGGGCCCCGGCGACGTGGAAGGGGTGGTGCAGGCAGGGGTCATCCCCGATCGTCCGCAGACCGTTTTGCCGGGTCCGGCACGCAACGATCTATATAATCGCACAATCGTGTCCGCGATCGCATTGGTCATTACGGTAAATTTCATCCTCGTGGCAATAAAACGTATATATATATATAATATTTATGTATAGTCCATGTACCTATATATAATATATAATATTATACCGCGGGACCGACGCTCTGTTGCAGTGATATCGCATTTCACGCATAGCTCACTTTGCATGTACATATATAGTATATATTATACGAGCAACTCTCGAGTGATGAGAAGATTTTCCGGAAATTGAAGCGGTGCTCGGGTAGTATATATTAATATATATATAGTTCGAGTCGCAGAGATTTCGATATTTCGTGGCAGTGAAAATTACGATACCGCAATTCAACGTCATTGTTATTATCATTTATTTTATTGTATAATATAAGCGTATATTGCATTATACTATAAATAGATATTGGCGGTTGAAAGCTTATCAATTATCAGGCCGGCGGGGGTGGGTCTGTAATGGGAAACTAGTAAAATAACATATTATAAACGATGCACAGCGTCCCCGTTACATCTTATCACTTTCAATCGCCAATACTATTATCATGGTTATACACACTGCAGCGCGAACGACGATTGACGATCCGATTTACTGATGAATTTTCAAATATTTCACTCGGCGTTTGATATTATTATTATTATTATTATTATTATTTATTTATTTATTTTTCATCTTCTATTCGGACTGCATAATATTATAATATTGTTATTATTAAAACCAACGCGTCGACGGTTGCTGCAGGTATCCTATAAATAACGCCAATAACGGTACACGAGTTACATAACTGGTGAAGAATAACAGAGTCCAAATAATGTGTCCATCTTAACAACGAATCTATTAAACGAATGGCTTTTAAAACGAAAAATAATTATAATAAATTCTATTTGAATATATAATATAGAATTAATAACTATTAGTCTATACGAGCTGTTTCGTGAACCGGTCGGATAATCTTGATTTTATAATTTTGTAAACGCATTATAAGATATCGTCAATATTATATAATATCATAGCCGACGAAAAGTTGTACAGCTCAAAAATCAAATTTCGAAAAATACATTATAATAATACAAAGTTTATTCGATTTAATTTAAAAACAATCGGTACGTGACAGAAAGTTTCGACATGAAAACGCTTGGAAATGAAACCCACCGAGCCAATGTGCATCGGAACCTACGAACCAATATTTATAGCTTTCTGAATAAAAATACGAACAATAATAATTTAATTACATTCCTGGTAAACAATACATATTTATTTTTTTGTGTATAAATAATTTAAACAAAAAAGCTATACCTATGTTTATATCGAAACCGTTCATAAAAAATATCGCAAGGATTATCATTAAATATATTGTATACTTAGTTTTGTGTAATGTTGAATATTACTCAATATCATTATAATATATAGTTTTATGGACTATAGAATAATAATTGTTATAGCTAAAAGAGTAAAATACCCTCCATATATATATAAATATATATAATAGGTACATATATACATCGCGTCATCATAAATAAATAATGATAAAAATGTTCAACTCGATATTATTATACGATACTATCGACAAAAGTGGAAAATATTTAATTAAAATTCGAGCGCGGGTGACAATAGCCATAGCATAGGTGCATAGTGCATTCATCGAATACACGTCAAAAATTGAAAAGTAAAAATGGTTGTAAAAATAATAACGTCGAGCAAAATTATACGGTTCGTGGTGTCCTGCGATTTTAACATCGTTGGCCGGTCTGTGAGTTTTCCATATACTTAGTACTTTACACATACGGACTTGGCGCTCGAAACTTCGGAGACTTTTGTTCAGATCCGCGTGTTTCTTCTCTTCCGCATAATAATATATAATATCATGGTTTACCCGTCACTGCAGCAGGCTACACGCATATATATATATTTATATATAAGTATTATATACGAACCACAGCGTAATATCGATTTCAATAAACGCGACAATTTATTTCGATATTATACGGGACGGTGTTGTTACGCGTCTAGGAATATCCGTACACAGCCGACCGTATAATATTATTATATTATGCACACGTGACAGAAAATTATATTATGATCGTACAATGGGCAGCAGACTTCTTGTTGCAGCGGATCCGGACGCGTTTCGGTGTCTTTGGCTCCGCGTACGGACAGCTCTCCGTCTTTCACCGCCGACTGCAGTCGTAGCCCGTCCGTCGCTACATATTGTAATAAATAATAATATTATCATCACAATGCGAAGAACTACGCGCATAATATTATCGGCGTTATCGAATAATATAATATTATTATTATTATAATGTGTGCCGCTTGTATATTATATTATACGGCTGTACGTGCGGGACACGAGTCGGTCCGGATATAATATTCACGCGCGAGACGTCGGCGTGCGGATCAAACGCATATAATAACAAGTACAGTATTATACTTATACTTATATATTTATATATATATATATAAAACGGGCACGGGGCTGAATAATAGGTTCATTAATTTCTAATTACGGCGATCATTCAACACTAATCAACCGTATACGACGTACGTGCAGTCTAACGGTGCAGAGCTATGTCACATCACACGAACACACACACTCTGAGTATATACATGCTGATACCCGATTTGTTCTCTCGGTGTGTAATACGATTTTGACGTGTCTCCGATGTACACTGTACAGTCTCATAATATTATATTGATTAACTGACTATCTGCGAGCGCGTATGACGTTAAAATATTATAATAATATGTCTGTACGGTAATGTTATTATATTTTGAAAATATGGCCGCGCTCGTAAACCCAAAGTCATCGTGGGTGTAGTGTATGCGCACGACGTCGCATAACCAATATAATAGTATAGTGAGAGTATAATAATAAATAGTGAGTTAAAAATAAAAAGATATAAATTCGATGAATGAATAAAGAAAGCGAAGTAAATGAGATAGTTATGTGACAATCGACGAGTTGATTTTGTATTTGAATACAGGCGTGGAGCCTGGAGTTAAGACACCCCTCGACCGTATAATCCAAAAATATATTAGATTTGTAAACGCCCTCCCCCTCAAATTGTATTTACGTATTAAATGAAAACACCATTCTTTAAAAAAATCTTGGTTAGCGTGTAACTAACAGATAGATCTGGAAAAAATAAAATAAAATTGATGCTATAATAGTTAGACGTATCTAAGACAAAAATTGTTAAAATTGTATTTATAAGTAATTTATGAATTAATATATTCATGTTAGGAAATTCCCATAGATAATATTTTGAAAAAACTTAATAGGTATACCGTCTACGTTTTTAATTAATTTACTCCAAAACCATGTTGCTATTTTAAAAATTCTAAAAAATAAACTACTTGACTTAGATAAATGCTTTTGATATCAAAATTGTTCTTATGATCAGATTTACAAATTGGGCATTTGGAATTTTACAAAAAAATTTTAATCGAGCTTAAAAGTTTTTATTTTCTTTTTCAAGAAATAAAAATGAAAAAATGTAAGCTATAAATAAAGCGCAAGTATAGCAATAGAAAAATCTTTTTTAAATATTGATTATAACACATTTTGTTGCATTAGTCATTACATTTTTAATGTTGAACTTAATGATAACTGCAGCAGTGGTAAACACAGTATGACTAAAACTGCGAGTCGCAGTAACGTAAGGTACAACTGTATCAACACTATTCAACACCACATGCATAGGTACTTATTTTTTATACAAATTTATATGTGGATTGTTATTCGTATCAGGTATATCTTAAAACTTATAACTTATAAGTAAGGCAAGTAATTTACGTCTTCTACTATACAATCCGTATAATAATATGATATTATACTACACGCAGTCGCGTCGTGCCGAACGACTTTTCACCATGCCACACCTCATCGCGTCGATCATAATATTATATTCTCGGGATAAACTCCGTTTCCTGTTGGGTGCATAATAATATTATACACGAGTAGTATTCTACTTATTGATATTTTATTATTATTATTATTATTATTATTACTATATATAATGTGATAATATAAATGTGGTACCTACACGAACAAATTACTTCCTGCTGCACGTGCAGCCGACGGGCGATTGGGTATATTTAATATATCGTATGTAGACGATAAATTATAATATTATAGTAACCCGAAACCGAAGGAAACGAAGAAATATAAGTGGTATTTAATGGAATATTATAGGTTTGTTGAGTGTACTTTCTGCGGGGTGGGGTGTGGTGTATATAATATAGGAATGAAACTAAAAAGTCACGGTTACCGATTGGAAAGAAGGACGAACTCAGGACGTGACGAAGACGTCGGAGTCGTCGAAGTACTTGACACAGTTCGAAATTGACGGAAGTGACACGCATCAGCGAAATTCGGTCTCTGCGGGACCGCAGCTATACTTTTAATAACGAATACCTATAACCGGACTGTGAGCAATCCTAACCGAAAAGTGAGTAATAATAATAACGATGATGATGGCATGCTTAGACCGATGCAATAACAATATAATAGAAAATAATAATATAACACCTACGGCGTATAAAATAGTATTACGTTGTCACAATACGTGCACAAGGCGATTTGCTTGACTCGTAAGTTTGGTATAAGACACCATTATAATGTATAGCTGTGCGCATCGGTGTGCATCATTTGGGATTTTTTAACAAAATATAAAACGTACACTCCTGGAGTTAAAACAAAATAGTAAAACTCCATGTTAAAACAAATAAAATTAACAACTTCTTGTATTCGTTTTGAGTGAAAGTTTTAAATTTTAATGAGTCGTATAGGTATATTATAAAAATAGGTACTAATTTTTTAGTTTCTAAGCGGAGTGATATTTAATATTTTCATAAATGTATATATATTTTGAAACAAAAATATTATTTAAATATATCATGTCGATGCATGAACATCGAATATAATTTTTTTTTTTTTTTTTGAATTTAGGTTGACTGCGCATAAATGTACAATATTTAGAGTTTAGATATTAAACAATATTTTGGAATAAGAGTAGAGTATTCGAACCTCGGACGTTATACGCCACGTGAAATTTTAGATCACGAACTACTGCGCTAATAGATGCTCTTGCATACTTTAAATACCTAAACTTTTTTAACACTATTGGTTCAATATTTGATGACATTATGTCATATTATTGGAACCTATAGATTATGCATAGATATTTTCTTGAATAAGAGATTCTTCAGAACATTAATCTAAAAACTATACGATTTGATATTTAAAATCCAGTAAAAAAAAATCCTAAATAAAAGCGAACGTATTTTTTTTTTTTAATCGGTGATATAATATAACAACAAAAACATAAATATTTACTGAGATGGTGATTATAGTTATTTTTATGTTTACATTAATGTGGGAGATATAATAATATAAAATTTTTGATATACTGATATGTGCGTATTTTAAAGTTTTAGGTAGATATATTATTATGATGTACTTGCATAATAATAATAATATAGCGTGTGTTCAAGTATATATATGCATTACGATTTAAGGTTTCACGAAATATATTCGGTTTATTAACCCTATCTCGACGATGGCGTGTTGGTCAGTACCTAAATAATCTATGTGTATATATATAATATACATATTATTACTGTTACACGAGTACCCACTTAATTTAAATTAATATATTATAGTGGAGTTTATATTATATATTTATATGTGTATAGAGTATACACTGTTGTCGTTCACCGAAAGTATAATAATTAAAACATAAATTATATTGTTATGTGAACAAGACATGACCTACGCGTGTATTGGACTATTGTGCCATGAAACAACATTATTACGATGAATAGATTACGACATTTCGAGTGAGAAGAATAACAAATATAACACATTTTGGTAAATAACAATATCCTCGCGTACAAGGTGGTATTTCAACGTATTACTATAACCTATATAATATTATACACAATGACAATCGTCTCGGTCCGTTTGTGAGTTGTCGGGGAACATAAGAAATTTGATGCCATTATCTAGACAAATGTACTTATATTATATTATAGGTATGTATATATTGTCAACCAAACGATTATATACAAAATGTACCTATAAAACACTTCGCCTCGCGATAATAACGATAATTCTATTTCGAACAGTCCTTATAATTGATCAGCAGTGTGTTTCCCAAACCTCGTGTGATGGTGGCCGACGATCTACACTAGGTAACGACTAACTAGTAACTATACATTTTTGATTAATTATTATATCTGTTAAGCGCATTACCCCAAAAATTTGAATTCTTCTGGCAGACGCGTAGCCAGTGAAAGGGGGGAGCGTGTTTTTAGTGTTAGAACACTCCCCCATCCCAACCCTTTCGACCTTATAATTCAAAAACATATATTAGATGCGTGAACTCCAAATTATTGTATTTAAATATTAAATAAAAACACCCCCTTTGAAAAATCCCGCAAACCCGCCTGTCGGCAGGTATATAGGTATGAGTGCGGTTTAACCGGTCTATACCCTCTATAATATCTGCAGCAGCGCCACAATGCGGCCGGCTGCTGCAGGAAACCGTGACGAGGGGAGGAGAGTAAATTGAAGTCGGTGCTCGCAGTTAAAAAATAAACATAGTTAAGAAGAAAAATAAGAGTGTATCTCATTACCATGCAATATACGTTGCGCTCGCCCCCGTGGAGACCAGGCACGCATTTTTGATTTCTCGAGAGATATACTTACAAAAATATACACACTATCCCTCTATTTAGGTACACATAGTGAGTGTTACAACAACAACCGACTTTAATACGACTGAATATTATTCGTATATTGCGTTCTATTATATACCCTTAAATAGCACATAACGTTGTTAGGTACTACACACACACACACACACACACACACACACACACACACACACACACACACACACACACCCACACCCAATCAAATTTCGTGTTTTCTATTATCGTAGCTGGTCGCGGATAAAAAAAATTCTGTTAAAAAAAATGTAGAATATATTAAACTCATACCATAGTTTTATCCTTCACATAAAAACTAGAAATAAAAACTTGACGTTTTGTAGTTGTTCCTCTATAAACGGTAAAGGCATATTATTATTATTATTGTGCTGTTTTCGTATGTTGGTGAGATAAATCCAAATAATAATATTCTATTATGTTCTGCAATCGTATAAGGTTAGGGGTTATCGATATTAATACCCACGCTTAGTGATGTAAATTTTCATGAAAATTTTGAAAATGTTATAATTTATCATATTAATTTCTTACCAATTAAATCTTTTGTTATTATATAGTTGTAGTATATTTAACCTTCATAATTATATTTTTAAATATGTACTTTTATTACCATTTATCTATTTTAATATAATATATACATATATTATAATGAACATTACATATATAATTATTCTAATGAACATAATATAGAAAATTCAAAATACAAATCATTAAATATATATAATAATAATATATACCTATAATTTGTATATAATATTTAACTCGGTAATAAATGTGCGTTTATATGGCATCACGGTTTATTTACAGTTTTTATTTTCTACTGTAGCCAATTTCAATTCTAGTCCTAATCTTTACACATTATAGAAAAAAATATTTGTTATAAACAATATTCTTTCCGATAAAAATGAAAAACCAAAAATTATTATTATGGCATAAAATTAATCTTTATAGAATTCAAAGGAAAAAAGCATTTTACTATAATTCGATATCTCTATCCGAGCAATGTGTGGGTCTGAAAGGGTTAAAAATGTTGTATTTTTACTTTAGTATAAATTATGAGTGTATAATCGTTTTGTTACAATTATTAATTTTTCAATTTTTAACGGAGGTAATTTATTGTTTGATTCACTTCCTCAATTTTACTCGAATTATATATTTTTTTATTATAAGTGTTTTGTTTGATTCTGACGTTATACTTGTTACAATGTAAATAAAAATGAAACAGTAATTTTATAAAGTATTTTAAAACTTTATTTAAAATTAAAAATTAATTAATTTAAGAAAAGTACAAAAAAAAAATTTCAATTGAAAATTTTCAAGCTTACATCTCTACCCACGCTACGCTGAAATATAATTTATACATTATAATATAAAAATATTTTTTATATTCGATAAACAATATAGACATTTTAACTGGAAGTATTGTCGTGGTTTATGATTAAATCGATCCAGTGAGATGACTTGTTTATAGTTTACTTAAAATCACACAAGTGCGCGAATAATGTTATCAACATTGACTGCGTGGTCTGGCATGGATAACCGGATTTCCACGAAATATAACATAATAATATTATCAAAATTCAAATGATTTACGACGAATGTTCAGAATTTAATGCTATGGTAATTTCGTTTCCATTAACAGTCCACTTCAAAAATGGCAACCCTACGCGGCGCGTATATTGTACGGTGATTCATATTGAATATAAATAGGGACTCTGACGCACTGGTGGTGGTGAATTGCTGAACACAACAATAATAATTGTATTCTGAAGTTAATTAAACGCTATTATACTTATACGTGTTGAACTGGAGGCACCGACGAAACAATATTATAAACCCACCGATAATAATATAACGAAATACTAATTAAATAGTAATTACACACGCCAAACCGTATTTGTCGAATGACTGTTTTTTTTTTTTTTTACCGCCAACAAAAAATGTTTATCGTTACGACGCATGGCGGTAATAAACTATACGGTCTATGACCCACAAGGCGAGATCAAAATTCTACGATAAACTTTTAATTTAACGTGGAAAATGTTTTTAAAAAAAATTCATTCTATGTCATAGAAGTTTTTTTCCAATCTAATTATTAAAGGTTTAATTTTATTTATATAATATACGAACAAAAGCATAACATTTATTCGGATTGTTCTCGTTATATACTGCCGGCAAGCAAATTAATGACGATTTTTTTTCCTATGACAGGTGACTACCATGTACTGTCATTGCGACTAAGTAATATTATATCTTTACCCTACTGCGACTTGCGCACCAAATACCAATGTCGATTGACTGCATTATAATATTATATTACATATTACATGACTACCTAATTAAATTTAGCGAAATGTCGCAACGATTGTCACAAACGGTTTTAATTTAATTTCGTCTCCACTTGATATGCATTCACTAGTATGACACGCGTATCTCGAGATGCATATGCTGTGGCAGAAATACCTAAACGCATAACGTCCGAAATATTTTAACATCGCATTGCTCACCTAAGCTCTCTTATATTATAACCTCGGTATTCAGACGATAAAATTTTATAACACGAAAACTATAAGCGACCTATGTCGGTTTCGAAGGGAATGAGTGAGGAGGTGGAGTGAATTAGAGAGAGGGTGAGACAGGGGAGACATAAATTTTAGAGTAAGTTATAGAACCTATATTGTAGGTAGGTGTGTGTGTCCCGTCCCGTTTTCTTCAGACCAGTAGTCACTCCACGGCCGATATGGTATGCGAAATAAAACCGTTGTCGTCGTCGTCACCGTCGTCGATATAATATAATATAATATCCTTTTAAATCGTCACGTATGCCCGTCGTACTTGCGTGTCCAATTACCACTAACCTCTCGATATAATATCCACATTAATATATATATATATTATTATATGAGATCGCATTAAACGTAGGTACCTACTTCTTATAGTATATATAATATATAAGTATGCGCTCGCGTGTGAGTGTTGGCGGCCTTCTCTCGATCAATTTGCAGTTGGCCTGCTGGCGTATATAAAATACTATATAGGTACGACGGCGGAGCCGAGGTCTATTCTCCCCGGGGAACGCGAAAAATCTTGGCATCGTTTTAACGACCTTTTACTTCTATTATATACATCAGGTCGGTCGGCTTGCCAATTTTCACAATTGGTCGGTTCCGCGTGTATATATATATATATATAAATACGTATGTATATAATACCAGTTCGACCGGGCCATCGTCCCCGCGGACGAGGGGTGTGTGAAGCATAATATATAGTATATACACCGTGCAGCTCGCGAGCCAATAACCGTTCGAAACGGATTAAACAAGCCGCTCGCTTCACTGTCCTTGTTTCACCGTACGCAGGTAAATCGGTCCCGTCGAGTTATAAACGGATTAGAGAAGTAATTTATGACGAGTCGTTATATAGTTGCAGCTATACCAAAAAATATCCCGGTTTGGTGTAATTCATATACTTCCGGATATATATGAATATACGATAGGTATACTATAATAGGTACTTGCATCCTTATAAAATGACTGTCGACTGTAGCAGTCGTCGTCATCGTTTGTTACGGTTTACAATCACGAATCTCCCGAATAATATCTTAAATCGTGACTGAAACGTTTCATTTATACACAATTTATGCTTTTTAGACAGGAGTTTGAAAATCGTATATTATACGAGCGTCAATTTTTTTGCTGAAAGTTATTATAGTAATCAATTAAAGTTCAGCGGGTTTTAACCATACCAGATGCACAGTGATAACATTTGATTTGGCGTGAAATTGAGTTGCGCTTTTGGACTATAGGTATCTAAAAAATCAATCAATTTGCTCTTTTACCGTATAGACCGCGGTGCAGTTATCCGACGGGTTACAAACCCCATGTAACACGTGATTATTTTATTATTTTCGTAAGTCCCTGTGGATTCACTACCACCGTCTTCGAAGACGGGGAGTGGGGTCTCCCGAGACCACGATGGATGAGAGAATTTATGTGTGTGTGTTAGGGTAATTTTGAGCTGAGTGCAGTTATGTGCAGTAGCACTACAGTATTATGATATATAGATGATTTTTTTTTAAACGGTCGTCAAGTGCTCGGATGAGTTGAATGTGGAACAGGGAGCAGGGGGGGGGGTGGCAAGACGAAGATACGATGGTCTGGAAAGGCATGTTGTGTACATTGCAATATTATAAGTTATAACGTTTGGTCGTATAGACGGAGATTTGTTCGTCGATATTTTTAAGTTTTACGACGTCGTTATGTTATTATACGCCCGCGCATGACGAATATTCCATTGTTCGGACGAAATCGGATTGGAAATAATATTACTACCACGACTATATTGTGTACAGTCGCAGTATTCTAACGATCACGCGGTCGTCTTACCAGCTGAAATATGCGTGACCGCAGTCGATAATATTGGGTCCGCGAACGTGGGCCGACGCTAGGGACAATGCTAATATTTATTATTCGCATTAAGTATATTATTGTTATTATTATTATTCATTGTATTATTATAATATCGTCGTAGCTGCATAAAGGTGTTATGTTCCTACGCACGAAACCCATAGAATATTCCGGGACGAGTGGACGAGTGTTGTATACCGCTCTATATATACCAACGACGTATTTTCTGCGAGACACGGCGACGATCGGATTAGCGAACGACGACGTGCCCTGGGGGGAGGGAGGGGGGGGGGAGTTTGAACGAAATTTATTGGGCGTGCTGTACCTACCAAGTACGAGAAAATATTATTATTATTTCCGCGCAGTGTAAGAAACGGACGCTGGAGATCAAAGCGATTCGGATGCGAAAATAATTTCCCGGAAAAAGGGAACGGCGCGGGTCGTGCAGTGCTGCGTGGCGGGGTGACATGCTGCAGCTGCGGGGAGAATGTCAATTATCCGAAAAAGCTTTGATCGCACAGTTCGCTCTGTATAAATCATAATAATATGCGCGTATTATAATGCGCCTGTAAACAGCACCGCTCAGCAGCCGTGCTTAATATTATATATTGCAGCCCGCGTTTCCTCTTGTCCGGGAAGGAAAACAATCCGAACCCTTCGCCGAGACGACTGCTGCAGTGCTCGTTCATTGTATATTATAACGATTTAGCACAACTCGCGAGTTATTATAGACATAGGTAAGGCCGATAATAATCTT
>NC_042494.1:164103712-164104484 GCF_005508785.2 Acyrthosiphon pisum | reverse complement strand
AATAAAATAACTTCAATAATAATTCAATAATTCAATAATACCTTTTAATAAATCTCAATAATATCACGCCCTTCAATAATACGCCCTTTAATATAACTTCAATAATAATTCAATAATAATTCAATAATAAAACTTCAATAATAATTCAATAATTCAATAATACCTTTTAATAAATCTCAATAATATCACGCCCTTCAATAATAACTCAATAATACGCCCTTTAATAAAACTTCAATAATAATTCTATAATAATTCAATAACCCTTTATAAATTCAATAAAATAATATCAATAATAATCCTCAATAATGACTTCAATATAATAACCTCAATAATAATCCTCAATAATAACTTCAATATAATAACCTCAATAATAACTTCAATATAACCTCAATAATAACTTCAATAATATGCCCTTCAATAATAATATTTTCAATAATAATTCAATATACGTTTTACACCATTATACTTATACTCGACTACTTAATATTAGGTACTTATGTTTTAATTATGTTGCATACGTCTATGTAACAAATTCAAAAATAATTATCCACTTACAATAAAGCGGTGTTCCTCGATGCTGATGACATGATGTATGGTTTTTGATAGAACTGCAGCGTCGTTTTTGTTTGTTGTTGGTTCTTCTCGGAGTTGTCGCCTTAGAAGAGTGATCAATTCCTCCTTGTTGACTGTAGCCTTTGATGGGTGCCTCCTTTGAATGAATCCTACCGACTGCGCCAGTGTTACGTGCAGCCCTTTCAGAATCCAAACGATG
>NC_042494.1:164100370-164103662 GCF_005508785.2 Acyrthosiphon pisum | reverse complement strand
AAACAATAGATAGGATGAAAAATATTTTTATATAAAAAATGTAAAATTACTAGGTATTCATTAGGTTTATCATTGACAAAACACTTTAAATCCACTCCAAATTTTAATAAAAATTTATTTTTGGGCATTAATTTGGTCCGTCCCCCCATCCAAGTAAAAAAAAAATAGTTGGGGTACGCAAAAAAAAAATAATGCGCACCCCATCAATTCGAGCACTGTTTATAAGGTGATAAAAGTTTGATACCGTCACAAGCTCATAACACACCGACTATGCATACGGGCACAATATGCATAATTATATTCACCTATGACAGGCAACTTAAAGTAACTAGCGGGCCACTTTTAAGTACTTTAAAATATAGCTGGCCGCCGCAGTGCATAGGAGAAAGCAAAAAAAAAAAAAGGTCCTTCAAATTAACTAACATTTATTTTTTACGCTTTTTAGCCGACATTTTTAAAATAATTACTACAAAACACAAAAAAAATAGTATAATAAAATTATATGAAGTAATTTGAAAATGTAGCGCCACCAGTTACCCATCCCTGACCTATGAGAAGAGGCGAACCAACTAATAGACAGGGGGGGGGGGTGGAGTGGTCGGCTAACACGGACTGCCGGAGCAATTTAGACAACGAGCAACTACTGGTTGACTCAGCGATAAGCAATAATATTCATGCCATTTGATTAATCTCGTATGAATAATGAATAATCTCACACCGAAGCAACACGATGTTTCCTGTTGCCAAACTAAATACATTACTTTGTACTTGCGGAGTCGTAAATATCCCGTAAATAGCAAATTAAATCTAATTCATATCACAGCCAGGTTGAATAGGACGTCATATTATTATAAATATTGTTATGCTTCAATTTAATGAAAAAAACTGCAAAAATATTATTTTAACGCCACAAGAAGTGTATTCACTAATAATAGTAAACACTTCCATAATTAATGATATAAAGTATATTATGGGAAGTTGCGGAACGATGTACGGAACTATACATATATAATACCTACCAAATTTATTATATTTTAGACGCTGACATCGTCAATAAAAAGATGTGTTCAATAAATGACTGACGTAGGTTTGTGAAATAATCTAATTATTCAGCTTTGAGCTTTCATTATTTAATTCATTAAAAACTGATAAAAAATAGAAATAGTTAAATTGATTTAATCGACTGCCGAATGCCGATCACGATGGTCTCCGAACCTCTAAAAAACAAGGAAACGAGTTAGATGTGTAGTTCGTTTTGGCCTATTTTTTTTTTTTACAGTTCAATTGAACAATTCGCCGAAGTGAACGATTCGAACTAGTTCACATTAGTCAAACGAAGTCGTTCATCATTCATTTTACACCGTATACTGAATACCGGGTATAAGGATATACGTTCACTACTACGAACTACTAAAACGTTAAACGAACGATTCGTATTCGAACGATCTTCTGTTTCGTTCACTAATCAGTAATCACTACTAGTACCAGTGAACTATATTACTTTTATATTACTTGTATAGTTCAGTGTTCAGTCGCTCAGTTGACAGTTTGATCGTTCAGTGAACTAGTTCAATTTGGTGAACGATAAACGGACGAACTAGTTCGCCTAAGTTTCATTATAGTCCCATCACTAGTCCGTGCACCAACATGATGTTGGATCTTGTTTAACAAACCCGTATTACGAAAACGTTTACAGCTTTGGTTATGGGTTACGGTGCGCGGGCCGCGGGGTCACCTTGTTTACAATATTCCCATTTCACATTCAATGAATGTCATTCATATGCATTCATCATTGTAATATAATACCTAACCTATAATATTCACATTTTCCACTGGTTTTACAAAAGACTTATTACTTATTAAAATTCGTTCGTATTTATTAACTAGTGATTTCGAGTTTTTATCGTTGTCAATTGCATTTCTTTAAGTCATTTTAATAAAGTTAAGTATTATTAATGAGTTTATTTAAACGCCGTTATAGGTATTTTCTAAAAATTATATTTATATTAATATTATTAAATTATAATTACTGACTTTTGAACTCGGCCGATGCCCGATGCTAAAACCACTGTATGTCCAAATATTGTATTACCATCCTCCGTCTTAAGTTTAATATCACAAAAAACCTCATGTCTAAAAACAAACATTAAGTGTCACTAATGTTTATCTGGCAGTTTAAATCACTTCCTGCTTACCGGCGTAAGGATTGTAATACTTGAAACATTTCTCCATAAGACGATTTTGTGTACTCGAATTTTTCTGGTTACCAAATAGTGGCTATTGGTAGTTCTTATAGATGTTGCATTTTAAATTGTATATTATTTATCAAGTCCAGGGCTCGGATTATATAATATATAATAGATAAATAATAATAATAGAATAATATAAAATAGATAAATTTAATAGAAGGTTCCTATTATATTGTTTCAATGAAAAATGAAAAAAATGAAAAATCCAGTCACATTTTTTTTTATAAGGATCTAAAGTTCAAATATTGACAAAATAATATTCACTCGATTTCTCATGCAACGATTTTGCTTATTTTATTGTAATTAAAAAAAGTATTTGAAGTTCAAATTTCTACAAAATTTATTAAATTTAAATTGAATAATTATTTTCTTGTTAAAAATTTATAAAATGTTCAACTTTAATATCTAAAGATTGAAAATTTAAAACAAGATTTTACGTAAGTAGTTAATTCTGTTACCAAAAAATCAAAAAAATATATAAGCACAGTTTATTTTTATACTCATTTTAAGTTCAAATTTGGACAAAATTACATATTAAAAAACCTAGAGTAACTATTTTAGTTATTTTGTTGTGATTGTATAATATTATTCGTGGGTACTTGAAACTTCTAAAGTATACTATTATATATATATAAGATAGTATTAATAATAGATTAATTTGAAATTTATTATAGGTAATTTTTTTTTTAATACCATGGATATAAGTATACAGGGTGATTCAAAATTTATGTTACAGCCATTTTAACATATAAATATTCAAATTAGTGAAAAATGTATGGTACAAAAGTTTTTTGATTTAGAAACATCTATTATGATTTCACAATTTTGTAATTGTTAACAACATTTTAGGGGGGTTTTGGTTGGTCAACTTTAGAAATTCAAATGGAAACCTATACTTTTTTTGCAATCATAATGTGGGGGAATTTTTTTAATGAATTTTAGTGAATGAACAACATTAATTAATGCAAAGCTCTATGCTTGAGAGCTATTAACAAATTTTAGAAATTGCATAAATTGACTTCATGCCAACAAGTAGGTAGCTA
>NC_042494.1:164094229-164100320 GCF_005508785.2 Acyrthosiphon pisum | reverse complement strand
TAAGGGAATAAAACAATTTATTTAAATAAATTTTAAAAATTCACCGGAGTAAAAATCTTACTTAAAAAGAAGAAATATAATATATAGGTAATACTAAATTAATGTAAAATAACTTAATTCAAAATCTGTAATTCATTGGATATCCTTCAGGACTCTGGAGTACAACAATAGATCATTTCCTGAGAAGAATTCTTGGTGGGTGAACTATCAATATGCATCTCTCAGCCGTGTAGCCGCAGCAAAAGCAAAGCAAAAGCAAATTAGAATAGTTTCATTTAGTCTTAAAAATATTAATTATAATAAACAAAATCTTACCACTAAATATGGTTGGCACAGCATTCATTGTAAGACGGTTCCTACTATTTGGATTTAAAAACATTTTGTCTTCAAAATGAACACCACACACCCTGTAATTTTTGTATAAAATAGTAGCATCTTTTTTCAGTAAATGTTCAGTTTGACATTTTTCCATCCATTGTTTACACCTATAATAAATTAGTAACGTAACAAATTGTAATGCATACATATGAAAATCATAAAACAAACCTAATTACTCACCTCAATGGGTCGCTTGGAAATCTGAAGTAGCTTATATTTTTCGTTAGTGACATTTTATTGTCGCAAAACTTGACTGCACAAGTAGTCATTTTTTAAAATAAATATGACAGTATAAATATAAAATATTACAAAAAAAAAACTATTTTATTTAAGCAAACACCAAAAATCGTAAAACGTCAAACGCCAAAAACACGTGAAAAGTGAAAACCAAACATCAGACTATCAGATATAAAGTATCAGAGTGTTGATAACAATATATTTTGTTTGTCGGATACTCGGATATCACTATCAGGTAAGCCACAAGTATACGATACATTTCAAGTAATTTCAATCTGTTGAAATGGTCACATTGATTCTGGCGGAGACCAGAATCAGGCCATTTTTTGTTTACATCTAAGTGCACAATCTGTTTTCATATAATCTGTGCTAATAGTGTCACTTATCAGTTATCACGTCATAATGAGCCGCTCCCGCGCACCAGCTGTACAAAATATAATACACCTGTTGTATGTTATCCGCAATACTAATAATACATTTTATTATTTTAATATGTGTTTACCTACATAATGATAATATTATCATACTATCATAGTCATCCCACGAACATAATATTATTATACCTGTTTCTTATATCACTATCACATTCAAGCCTGAAACCCGTAGATAATAATATTAAGTAATCACTAATCAGTATTAAGTATAATATTATCACGCGACACGCACAAGTACTCAACAATGCTGCTGAACTGCTCAAGCTCAAGACAAACGGAAATTCAATTTTGGATTCAGATGTTGCAAGTTTGAATGTATGTTAAACTGTTTTTATTGTACTAAAATTATTTTTGTGCGTCTGGATTTATGTCATATATTATTAAGGTAATAACTAGGGCTCGGATCGGATTTTTATGTAAATTAGAATAGGTAAGGAATTATCTGAATTTGTCAAGTGATGAATATTTACGTTTCAAAAGGTTCTAAAATGTATACAGTTACTAATTAATTGTATAGCAAAGGTTTATACTACAATTTTGAAAAAAACGTTATGCCTACTTAACTATCCCTATCTAGTTGATTTTCATGTGGATGTGAATACATTAATATAAACATGGCTGTTTAATTTTTAGTGATTATTCGTCATAGGTAGATACTTCATTTCAACCTAAAGATGTACATATTATATCACTATCATACATATTATAGTCCGAGTTATAGTCCATTGCACTATTATAATAAATATAATACCATAATTGTTATCATGGTACCTACCTATAATTGATAATATTATTATCTTGAAAACTTAACAATTTTTTAAAGTACCTAGGTATAAATTATTCAGATTTCAAAAACTTGTAATACTTCTTCATATATTTTACTATTTAAATTTTATTTACAATATGATATGTATCCGAGTCATAGGTAGTAATGATAATTTATTGATAACATGTGAAAATATATTTGATTTTTTTTGTTTCTTATTATTTTATTGCTTATTATATTTATAAGTATATTGTATCCATAGTAGATCAATTATTCAAATATAATTTTCATGATTTTGTGCTTTTTTTCTGTGCATATTATTTGCAATTCACCAAGATACACATTAATTGTATTATCATTCCAAAAATACTTATATTCAATTCATAATTTTCAATGATTTATCAATGGATTAAGTATTGTTAATCTCGAGTAAAAATGTCTTAAAGGTATTCTAACATTTATAACTTTGCTTCAAAAACCACTATTAGGTACTGAAATTGTAGTCATTTTAAATATAATTATTACTTTTTAATTTAATGAAATCAGTTAAAAATCATCTTTTAATTGTGTTACTAAATGTATCTTCAATTTATTTTATTGATGTGAAAATGAGCCATACTTTTCTGTGATTTTAATGTCTATAAGTACTATTATATTTCTTTCTCTATAATTTACATACATAGTATTGTTACATACATAATATTGTATTTATTGTATTCAATTTGCTAATACATCATTCATTACTTATACAATTTTTAAGCTTGGTTAATTTGATGTGGTAAACGGTAATAACTAATAATGTAATTCACATTATTATTTATTATTTTAAATTAATTATCATTGGACCTCTACCATGACATAGTGTTCTGCAAGTTAAAAATGATATATTGAAGACTTATTAATAAATTGAAAAACAAATTACCATTACCAACATTCAAGTTAATAAATCCAAGTAGGTGCCTTAATTGGCTGCTGGAAAAATTGAAACTTAAAAGTAACATATTATGTGTTTGTTTAAGTATACAACGGGGTATACAATATATTATTATGTATAATATTGTGTAGAAAAATGTAAAGTAGTTTATTTAAAAAATACTATGACTAAGATGTGAAGAAATATATATTTTAAGATTATTTAACTATAATATTATCATAATTTTAGTTACTTATCAAGAATTTTTCTATAATTCTGTAGTGGTCATCAACTATTGAAACAATTTAACACATTTTGTTAATTAAAATGGCTTTATACATTTAAAGTTAGAATACCTAATGATATTAATACTAAACCTATCTAATGAATTTCACTTTGCTTTGAAACAACTTTCAAAATGTAATATTATTCTTAATTTTCAATTTTAACTACCTAACTAATTCCTTTTAGAAAATTCTAAATTATGAGTAATCTTATTGTCTAGTTAATATTTATGTATTTTCAGTAGGTATAATATTGGCAAGCATACATTTTTAATTTTAGAATTGTCAAAACTACCTATATGTATATGTATATTATTATTTATTATAAATCAAAATATTTCCAAGTGTTCACGATAGTTATCAACTTAGTAATATTAGATGTAAAATATCAGGTGTATAAAATAATTTTTATTAAAATATTGCAGCTTATATTATACATATTATGCATTTAAATCTTGTGATAATAAAGGTTTCTGAATATTTGTAAGTACATACAGGTATAAAAATAAAGTGTATAAAATGTTTAAAATTTAATGTAGATGTACCAGATTATTTATAATGTTACATTTTTCTTTCTTGGGGCTTGGATGTTGTTGCAGTAAATATATACTATTAAACTTCTTAGACTTAATTTTACAAAGTATACTTTTTACTCATATTATAGTTTGTTACAGTGTTATAGCTATCTAATAAGACCATGTATACATATTACATTACATATTTGTATATGTAGAAACTATTTTAAGTTTGATAAGCATAATCAAACAAAATAAATGATAGGTAATTCAATCAATTTTCCCAATTTCCCTTCAAAATTATACATAAGTTTTAAGTTGAAAAACAGAATTAAGTATATTGAGTAAATTTTAAAAAGAAAAAAATTTCATATAAATACAACCTAACTTGAGATTCAATTATTTACAACTAAAATATTTATGGAATAAGTACAATGTAAATATTGTAAACTGACAATAAATTTGAAAAATAATAAATAGTAGTACATTTTACAGGATCCAAGCCCTATTTATTATAATTATTGTGATTTTAATATTTGGTAATATCAAATCTTTATGCTGTGAAATGGTTATGTTTTTGCAAACATTGTCTGATTTTATAGCATCATTTAACGTTATGTTTTACGCAAAGTTTAATCATTCAATTTTTAGTAAAAATGTGATCTTCTTGCAGTTTTTAGAAATGAATTACCATTTATTTATTTTGTTGATACCTACCACAGAAGTAAAGGAATCCAATTATGCAAGTACAAAAACAAATTTTACAGGAGAGATAAAACAAAATAATATTATATGAGTTTTGGTCAAATATTTCTGTTTGTTTTTGAAACTTTTTTTGTAAACAAAATTGGGTTAACAATTTAATTTATAATAACTGCCAAATAATAAATAATATGATAAATATAGTTGATTTGGTAGTTGTTTATAATAGTATAGGTATCATGAGTTCATTGTCATATGGAAAAGCACATGCTGTTGAAGCTAAGATATCATACATTGACTTACAATTAAATACTTTAACAATATTATTTTGTATGATTACATCCTGAACCAGAAGATAACTGGATATGTTATACTATTGTCTTGTGTTACTTTACTTCTGTGGTATAATAATAATAGTAATACAATTCTCACATGAATTGTCAACAGTTTTAACAGTTAAAAAAAAACTTCTACATTTTTTCTGAAACATACTTTTTTTTAAATGACTATAAACATATACGGATTGTAAATGTACAGATTATCTCCAAACGGGTATATGTATGTATGTAGGTACTAGATAGGCTATTATTCGATAAGATCAAACATTGTTATCGATGTCATATTTCTTTACTATAAATAAACGGTATTTCAATCAATTAGGAACAGCAAAATAAAATATTGATTAAAATATTTTTTATTTTATACGTTTTGATTCATTGCAATTTTAAATTTTCATATGACGAGGAAAACTATTATTAGTTTATTTGTTAATGTCAATTTTAAGTCTAGTGGAAAACGTATTAAAGACTAGGGTTTTTTTGAAGGAAAATATAATTTGCAATAC
This sequence comes from Acyrthosiphon pisum, assembly GCF_005508785.2. Taxonomy (NCBI): domain Eukaryota; kingdom Metazoa; phylum Arthropoda; class Insecta; order Hemiptera; family Aphididae; genus Acyrthosiphon; species Acyrthosiphon pisum. The sequence continues at coordinate 164,095,247 of NC_042494.1, read as the reverse complement.
TTAATATGGATTTAAGTATTTTTTTTTTTAACAGAGATCCGAAACATTATTTTGGCTGGGTTCACGGAGTACCCCAGGTCAACCCTTGCACTCCTGCATAAATATTTAGTATTTGGGGCTAAACGTCGACAAACAAATTATAATTATGATTAATTTTATTCTGATATACGGGTTCGCGGAAGAAATGCGAATTGTATGATAGCAATAAATGACAACACCATTTATTTTGCTACCTGTCGGCGCGCGTTGTGTGTTTAAGCATTTAAAATGCAATTTCTAAAAATTTTAAATAGCTCTCAAGCATAGAGCTTTGCATTAATTAATGTTGTTCATTCACTAAAATTCATTAAAACAATTTCCCCACATTATGATTGTAAAAAAAGTATAGGTTTCCATTTAAATTTCTAAAGTTGACCCCCCAAAACCCCCCTAAAATGTTGTTAACAATTACAAAATTGTGAAATCATAATAGATGTTTCTAAATCAAAAAACTTTTGTACCATACATTTTTCACTAATTTGAATATTTATATGTTAAAATGGCTGTAACATAAATTTTGAATCACCCGGGTGATAGCCTGTATATGTTTATAATTCATTATATTATGTTTAATTCATTATATTATGTTTAACTTGTGCGGGTGAAATGTGGTTTATGTTTAAACATTTTTTAATACTTACTTATATTATAATATATTTAAATACCACTTTGTACCTATAATGTCGTATAAGTGTCTATGATGCAGGAATGTTTTACTCGGCACATGTACATTTGAATAAGAGTAAATTGTATTCTGTGAAATGTGTTGTCTCAGTCTTACACACGTACGACGTAGTAAATTTTAGTTGACCAAATTGAATAATGCGCTTTTCGTTATTGATTTTTATAAATATTTTAGGAAATTGTCTGTGCATTATTTATAATTTTATATTTTACATACACGTAGTTCGTTTAAAAATTAAAATGTCGTAAAAAGTCGATCGAGAGGACACAGATAATCTTCTTATAGTTTAATTAA
>NC_042494.1:164020563-164094179 GCF_005508785.2 Acyrthosiphon pisum | reverse complement strand
TATGGATTTAAGTATTTTTTTTTAAACAGAGATCCGAAACATTATTTTGGCTGGGTTCACGGAGTACCCCAGGTCAACCCGTGCACTCTGCATAAATATTTAGTATTTGGGGTTAAACGTCGACAAACAAATTATAATTATGATTAATTTTATTCTGATATACGGGTTCGCGGAAGAAATGCGAATTGTATGATAGCAATAAATGACAACACCATTTATTTTGCTACCTGTCGGCGCGCGTTGTGTGATTAAGCATTTAAAATGCAATTTCTAAAAATTTTGAATAGCTCTCAAGCATAGAGCTTTGCATTAATTAATGTTGTTCATTCACTAAAATTCATTAAAAAAATTCCCCCACATTATGATTGCAAAAAAAGTATAGGTTTCCATTTGAATTTCTAAAGTTGACCCCCCAAAACCCCCCTAAAATGTTGTTAACAATTACAAAATTGTGAAATCATAATAGATGTTTATAAATCAAAAAACTTTTGTACCATACATTTTTCACTAATTTGAATATTTATATGTTAAAATGGCTGTAACATAAATTTTGAATCACCCTGTATATATTATTATATATATATATGTATATATTAATATAAGGTATTCATTTGTTTTAGAGTTACACCACAAACCAAATTCAATTTTGTGGAAAGCCTGTTTTGCGTAAAAATTCCTGTTTTTTTAAATTTGTATGTTGTTTTTCCCGTCGCTTTTAAAAACTATATTTTTAAGTTTTGACCTCCTCAATGACTACCAACAATATTCATTTTCCCATCTAACAAGATACTGAAGTTGAAAATCGAAGCAATATTTCTACTACTTATCATGTACACAGACAAAAAAAAAAAAAACCACATCATTGTAAAATCAATACATTCATCGTTCTATTCAGAATCTAAAATAAAATAAAAAAAAAGAAATTGTTAAAGAATAGGCAATTCTGCGAAGAATACAAATCCGTGTTCAAAAATATTATCAGAGCAATAGAATATTGGGCGTAATGATTGAAGTTGTGAGCTAAATTTTCGAACAAAAATGAATCACGCTCCAGTCCCCGTAACTACATTACCCAACTATCTTGCGGTTCCGAGGAATTCATAATAAGTGAACTTTTGACATGAAATATATACAAATGGATTAACAATCGTTAAATCACAAATTTGGAGTCAAAAACTCGATTATACAAACCTGGGTGCTGGTTTACCGTCACATTGGCACCCATCTGAAAAATTGATTTTGAAACTTTTAGGAAGGTATACAAATGTTTAATGAGGATTACAAATGTGAAAAACAATCGTTTCTTTATCTTTTTTGTGTGGTGAGAAAAATTGTGAGTATGAAATGTTCAACCTTATTAAATTACAAAGAAATACAACAACTGAAAAAAATATTAAATGTTAAATGTATTTAATTAAAACAACTCAAAAAGAGTCAAAATATCTAGAAAATTACTTGTGGTATTCATAGAAAATGATAATATGTGGACATTTTGAAAAAATGTCATTTACTCATATTACGATTATTAATTTTTGAAAAACAACTAAAACAAAAGTTCGTTTGATTAGAAATCGCTTTCTTAGCCATGAATATCCAACTCTTAAAATTTAAACTTCAGGCAATCATGCAAACATTTTTGTTGATTTACGTTAAAATTTTAATAATTTTAAGAACAAAAATTTACGAGGAACTTTGAATTACATTTTTAAACCATAGGTACGAATACAAAACAAGTTAGGTAGAATGTTCAAAATTCACAAATTTTTACGATTTCGATAAAAAAAAATCATCAATATTCCAACTTTCAATGTTTAGAAAAAACTATGACTAAGTATTTTTGGAAATTGTTAATTGGTATTCATACAATTATAGAGGAACCGCAGTGCGTTTTATTGATCGTAAATGTCTAAATCTCAAAAAGGGACAATATATTTTGAAAAGTAGTCAATGCATAGGAATACTTTTATAAGCCTTTGCAAAAAAATTCAAGTAACTATACAGTTTTTCATTTATGCCAAATGCTGGTTTTTTTTTGTGTAATAGTCTCTTATACCCACGTGTAATAACGATTATACATCTGTTTAAATTACCTAGAGCCTCTCCAGAGTTTATAATTTGCATACTAGTTAATTACACAGGTGATATATTTTATTTTTTCTAATTTTGATTTATGAAATTCAAAATAACATATTTTGTTTAGGAAAATTAAATAAGAAATGTACTTCGTACATTGTTTATTCAGTAACAATAAACATGCGGAAGAAGCTATAAGCATTTTAAACAGATGTATAACCGTTATTATACGCGGCCTAATACGGTATAGGTTGAATATTTATTTTTGCCAATAAAAAATTGCATTTGAAAATGTCATCGTGTGTTAAAATATGGTAAAATACTTAAAAAGTTTCAAGTATGTATAATACTTATATAATATATATTGATAGATCAATAGTTATTAGTAATTTCTAACATTTTCAAATCATCTAAACTCTAAATCTACATAACCTCTATAGGCCACCACATTGCTTCTTCTCGTGGTGATTGATACCACGTTGCTTCTTCTCATGGAGATTGTTAACACTCTGCTCCATCTGATGGTTATTCTAGCTGTGGTGGTGCTTGCCTTGGGGGCTCCTCACATTGCGGTTCTTACCACGGTTCGTGTTATGGCAAGAAAAACAACGATGACACAGTCACTGTCTTCGCCAACTTACTGGAAGCAATGAGGTATTAGACGACCAATATAATATAAAGTAGACAGAACAGTGTATTTTCATTAATTTCATTATAAAAATATACTTCTGTGGTGGTAAAAATGATACCTAATAGTTTTAAAGTTATTACCTGTGGTTTTGGTGTTATAGTATTATTATACTGAATATTGTCTCATTTACCAAGTTCACTGTTTTGGTACAAGCTCGGTACGGTCAATAGTTAATTATAATATCATATTTCGTCTTACTCCAGAAATGTTCGGTGTCACGTGCAATGACGACGTCAGATAGGATTGGACTGTTGTATTTATATTGAAACAAATCAATAGTTGTGTAATGTATAAAAGATGAAGCTTTTGTACGATTTCCATTTCAAAAATCAAAAGTTTTTATACTTTCTTTTCATGGTAAATTGGTAAATATTTGAATCCCTTGAGCAAACCTTTATTTTTTTTTTTTGTTCAAAAGACACTATGTTAATTTGATTGTTTAAACACTTTTATTCTGATGTTTTTGATTTATTATATTATATTAGAATATTTAGTTTAACCTAATAAATATTATAATGATGGCGGAACCAGCTAGTAAATTTATAATATAAATTTTACATAAGTAATTTCATTGAGATGTCAAACTGCATATTTTCATTAATATTAATAATATCAGAGAACAATACAATCATATCGAAAGTTTGTTTTAATTTCTATAACTTTTGTATGAAAATACGTAACATTGAATATTACACAAGCATGGAAACTTTATTAAGTTTTTGTCATTTTGTACTTTTCATCAACCATTTGTGAACAATTAAATACATTTTCATCAAAACATTTTATTGTCAAGTTCATTAGAAATTTAAATTCTATAAATATAAATATTTGGTACCCGAAAAATCAACAAGCTTATTAATACCTATTATTATTTATTATTTATTTATTTCAGCATAATTCAATAACATTATATATGTAACACTATAAAGTAAGATATGATACCCATACCAACTTAGCATGGATCGTATTATAATTATTATATTTATCGATTTATTACTAATAAACCGGTTAAATATATTTAGTTTTCGAAAAAAAAATAACGCCTTTTCTTGCATTTAATAAGTTAATAGGTAGCTGAATTTGAGAGAATATTCTACAACAGGATCAAGACATTCATAAAACGTCATAACAAGTTAAATTTATAATCAATATAAATATTAAGTATGAATTTCAGTGATACCTATTGACTATTACCGATACTCGTGAAATTAATTTTCCATTTCCGCAAGCTATTTATCATCAGCATAATGGGTTTGTAGTGATAAACTGTTTGCAGTATAAACTGCTATCACTGCTCAATGTTTATTATAATTTGAGGAAACACATTTATTATACTACTAGATACTTTTATACGTACGATCGTATTGATCGTAGCATACATTTTTATCATAGCTCTATATATTATTGACAAATTAATGTTTGTTTCTCCTTTATGCGACAGGACCAATTCTTATGAAATTGTTTGTGTGTGTTTGAGTGGATCCCACTTCCTGGGTTGATTTAGATTCGAAATTGGACACGGTAGATCCAACCCGGGGAAGTGCTCAAACAGGGGTTTCGAGATTTCCGATAGAATTTTTGGTTTATAAACGGTTGCTGTTGGGTTTAGGAGAAATTAATATTCATTATGAAATTGGCTGCTTAATGGGGCAGATCAGGTATGATCGGAAAAACATGCATCAAATCGAATTTTTAAACATATTACCTACCAAGGAGGCCACGTTATACTTTTAGTCGCTCATCGTTAGGTTACAGGTTATGTTAGGTTAGAATCGTGTTTAATTGCGGTGAATTACCTACTTAATATGCTGTCGCACATTGTCTGCGACGTATTGCTTAGCCGGGTGGCCAGGTCGCACTTACTGCAGCAGCAAGTTACACCCAAAAATAGTTGACCAATCACAATCTTTTAAGAGTTGTCATTTTTTACGAGCGTCGAAGTGCGCTGGATCAGCCGGTTATTTATAATGCCAAAGTGTTGGTTATTGTATGTTTTAATTTTACTAGGTAACTAACCTAGTCTGTTGTACTGAATATCAAAATAAATATAACTTTCACATATTTTAGATTTACATTACCAACAGCTATTGTCCAGCACAGTTTATTATTATCGGTATACCTATCGTACATGGTATCAACCCTGATAATTACCGAGTGCAATAATAATATTGGTCTCTCGTCCCTGAAAATGCAACCAAGCCAATAACTTTTGTGGGGATCCATACAATGTCGACCTTCAGATGAAAAGGTCGTTTTAAGCGCGATTAATGGTAAACAATCGTATACACTTCATGTGAAATTCACGTGACATGATATTATGTGCTATAGGATTCATGGGCTTACCATGAAGGCACAAGATAATGTTTTATTATTTTATCGAACACACTCGACTCTCCTCACGGTAATCACGGCGACTGCACGCGCTCGCTGCCACAAGGTCTGATAATTTCCATCTATTCCTCGGCCAGACGTCACAGCAGTCGTTCACGTCACCGTCTCCCGTGATCGATCATTATTCCATGCCCGCAGGTCGAGTACACGCACAGACATACGCGAGTTATTCTTCTGGAACACAATAAATATATTATAATAGGTATATGATAATAAAAAAATACATCCCTGTGACCCTTATCAGCTATATAATGTAATCTATACACCGCGCGAGCCAGACATGCGCGTGCATTATAATATTATATATTATTATTATTATATGATGTGCAGCAGTATACGACGACACAGTACAACAATACTCGCCCCTGTCGGGTCCCGACGAGCTACATATATAATATAATACACTCAAAATCCGGACATAATGAAGTAGTATAAAAAAAAAAAACTAAAACCCGCGTACCGGCGACGACGAGCGGCATTGTTTATTGTATCACTTTTGAATTTTTTTTTTATCTTCACATCACGTACCTATATATATATATATATATATATATATAAATATATAATAATCCCCATCGGCTCGATCGTCGTATTACACTGACACACTCGCGCCACGGGCTAGATCTATAATAATATGAGAACTATTACACGTATATATATAATGACCTCACATCGGGGATAAATATCAATAATACCGGCCGCGGCATACCTATATATACGCAGCTTGCACTTCTCCACTAAGCCATCGTCGTGTGTGCCTATAATAAACATAATAATAATAATAATAATAATAATATGCACACCGGTGGAAACCACTGCGGGGAAATCGTATATCAAAAACCTACAGAACATGGCGTGTATTGTATAGCCGGTGTATTTTGTGAGTGTGGCAGTCGTATAGCAGTTTTCTGTTATATTATAATACGTTATAGTTGAGCACGTCGCCCGATGTACGTACACGGTTTTGGGACCTAGGGCCCAGGTTGTTGACGAAAATATCGCTGTGGTATATACCAGACTACGACCGCGGAAACGTATAGGTATGGGTTGCCCCTGTCTATGTTATATTATAACGCGTACCCCGGAGATATATGTTTATTGAATATATATGTATATAATATTATGCGTAGAGCGTACCTATATACAGTGTACATATCTATTATAGAGGTACCTAACCTACTTATGTAAAATAATACTATGATGATACCTAATATCAAACGATTCCAAAAAAGAATTTTTCTAATTTTATTCGATTTGTGCGGACGTTTTGTTATTTTTTACACGGATTTTGGCGGAGTGTTTTTTTTTTAGGATAGTAAATATCTATAAAATAGTGGATATGACATTATATTAAATATAAATAATTTAATATATGTCATATATTAAATATTTGTCGATCCGCGGACAAACGGTAAGTTAATATTATTTCCTTATGTATAAATTATACGACATATTATTATGTATTATCTACGCGTTAAACCAGAGGTTCTTAACCTATACTTAATTATGGACCACGTTTACAGCATTAACTATAGCCACGCGGTCCCTAAAAAAAAAAATAATGCATTATTCATTTTAAATTATAATTTAGTGTTTTAATGTTAATTCAAAAAATTCAAATCCATGGGTTCGTAATGGACTGCACTAGTTAAAAAACCCCACGTTAAATGGAGATTAACATATTATTCATATATCGCCGTTTTTTATTTTATATCACGGACGGACCTTCGATAGCGTTTTGCTCATAAGCCGCTGTACAAATAATCAGTTAATATTATTATAACCATTAGTTTCGGGTCGAGTATATGGTATATAATATCTTTACATTATTAATGCACTTTTAAACATACGCATTGTTGTCGTCAAATGTTTTTCACACGTTTACCTAACACGTCTGCTCCAAACACTGAAAACTGTGTACCTAAGTGTTTTTTTTTCTTCCATCGTAAAACTTATAATACTATACATAACCAAGCCTCGACGTGTTATTATATTTATATACTCTACCTATAGGTACCAATACAATATGTCAATATTATCGATTTTGATAAGATCTCGAAACTTTTGATGAGAGTTTTAGTAGTTATTCGGTGCGGATGATGGTCAATGGTTTCAACGCTGTTGAAAAATATGAAGAAAAAATCCGGTCGTTTCGGATTTACTGAAGAAAATAAAATGGAAGGATAAAGACCGAAAACAAAACGACACTTGCACGCACACTGCAGCTATATATATATATATTATAATATGTATTGTAACGGCTGCCGGTGGCCGATCAAGTGGAACTGTGCAAAATTCACTTGACAAGACGTCTAATATTATACGCATATCCTCGAGTGGCGGCGAAACTTTTCTTTTTCGCCCACTGATTGCTGCGTGAAATTCAATAGTATATAAATATTGTATGTACATAGGTGCTCGCTAAACTTTTGTGTTTCCGCGCGAGCTTTTCAGGCGCCTTTGTGAGTTATTGACAGAATTTACATTTTAACGGAAGCCGAAATGTGAACTGGTAAACAAATACGGAGTTACACAGAGTGGAAAACGCTAGAGGTGTTCTGCAAAAGGCCGCGTTTTGTATAACTTTACATTTGCCCGTCGATTTTTTTCCTTTTATACATATACCTAATGTGTATATATATATATATATATCATCGTCCTCCATTTTTGTCGCAAAAGGATTGGGATCGTCTTGGATTTGGGGGAAGCGATTTTTCGCATTGTCTGCAGTTATTCCCTAAACCCGAATATAATCCATTATTTATATCGTTCGGCAAGAACACATGAATTTATCGTTGTATATAATATTATAATATTATAATATATTACATCGTTTATTCATATTTTTGTCTTCCACAAGTTATGTTTGCAAAACAAAATATTTATTTTTCTTTTAACGAGGGCCGTAGTTGATATCCACATCGATTAGGTAACAATAATATTAGAACATTATAATAATATGTACCCAGGTACTAAAACATTTAAAAAACTTATCGAATGAGAATATGATATTGTTTTTGGAAAAAAACCTCCATGGGTCATTGATCAACGTTTTGAGTCCAAAACTAAGCCAATCGTTAGTGCTGAACTAAAAAAAAAAAAAAAAACAGTTATATTGACATTATTTGTGTGTATTCAGCATCTCTATGAGATACAGAGATACTATGGGTAATCTGTTGGGAGAAAAACGGTATACCTAACGTAACATTTTCCACTAACGGTCGTCCTTGAGGGTTTGTACCAAAAACGTAGAATGGGTCGCATATATAAATACGATGGCCAAATAAAGAGATTTTCTTATGTGTATTGTGAGTGAACCATTCACAATAGGGTGTGTACTTACCTCTGTCGTCTATAAAATCGTACTTGTTCTCGATCCCGGACAGTTTTCGTATAATTTATTCTCAATCAGTCCTTTAGATAGGTATATACTCTTTATTGACATAATAGTAAAATATATCGGTCGAAAATCAATTACTAATACAGCGACCTCTGTGTCTATTTTTCAAGCGTCACGTCTTTTAGTATAGCAGAGAGAGAGAGAGAGAGAGAGACAAAGAAAGAGTGAGAAAGGGATAGATATAGCTTAGATCTGTGTATAGGTGTATACGATGATGCGCACAGGGGACGTCCACTAGATATTATTATACATTTGTTACCGTGACGGTACACGAACCCCACACATATTGCCGATTCGTGTATTTCATACGACGTGTGGTGATAAAATGACACGTGTATTTCGTTTGACCGAGTGAGTGAGGGGCAAAGGGACGGGTCGTCGTAAACTATGCACTGCGGACTGCGGTTTTATACAGTTGACCGCCGTATAGGAATTGCTGCAGTCATATATTTTTATACATTATACCTAATGTATGATATGCGCAACGGATCAAAGGAGGTAAGGAAAAAAAACGTATAAAAGTGTATGAGAAAATCTTCGGGCCTCGGCCTGAAAGGTCGGAAAATCTTCAAATGCCGCTGCACACCAAAGGAAGATAATATATAAAATTCCGGTAGGATAAAGGATCGTTCTACAGGATCAAAGGCCCTTATACCCGGTACACCAGTGCGGCAGAATTCCAGACACGCGTCCCACACATACATACATATTATATACTATTATAGATAAGTGTTTACATGTCCGGACGCGACGTCGTGCGAAAGTCCGAATGGAGCTTTACTCTATATATAAGTACCTAATAACATATATTATGTGTGACTCCTGCAGCTCGTTGGCTGGTCTTGAACTCCTGATTCGATCCGACGGGACTTGAACTAATAAATGTAATAACTGTATACGACCTGCGAGTTCCGATTGTTATATACTCGTATACAGGCAAAACAGAAGACTGGTGTGTGTGTGTAAATTTATCTACACGCTGTGTGCCAGAACACGCGCTAAGGAAATTTTAGAATTGTACACCCTGTTTGTTTTGACGGAGAGGAAAAATTTGAATAGTGAATTAACATATTTTATTCTTCGCAGGTGGATGTTTTCAGTACCCACTGTGCAAAGTTTGTTACTATTTATCGCCGCTATACTAAAATTAGGTCGCAAATGAAATATTGCAAGACGATGTAAATAAAACATCAATGTATTATTACTTTGAAAAAAATTAAGTAAAGTTGACGAATGACATTGAATACATATTGAAGATGAACTATTGAAACCACATGGAATGTTAATAGCAATGCGATATTATATGGTTATTGCTCACAAAAAGTTTTGTTTATATTACCCGATAATATTAACTAAATGTTGCAGATTATTTATTGATGTTCTATTACAAATTAACACGAATACGATGTTATCTTATGATAGTTTTTGATAAAGTATGATATTTATATATTATATATATTCATGCAATATCTATGCAATATTTTTGATGAGTTGTACGGAGAATTATAGCTTTATACAATAATAATACATTATCTATAAATATATGATATCTTTACACACGCACACATACACATCATAAGCACTTATTATACATATAAATTATTTATATAAATATATTATATCTCTTCCGACTATTTTAAAATAGTTTCACAATTTATTCCCATAAGGAACTATTTATAAATCAGTCGGTAGATACCTATTACATAATATATTATGATCTATGACCGTTACCATTCTAACAATGCGTATTTCAATTTTGTTATCATCACGGTTCAAGATTGTTATTTGTCCCTAGCCATTCTGTCCGGAGCTTATACTCTCGTCCATTCTGTCCGGAGCTTATACTCTCGTCCATTCGTCTTCGACTCTCGTCTATTCGTCTCCGACTCTCCGGTACTATTGGAATTTGAAGTTTAAATTGCTTTTATACGTCGTATTATTTTAATACTATTAAAACATATTGTGAAGTGAATTTTGATTTTGATTTTGTTGAAAATAATCAGTATGGCATCTTCATCTTTCATACAAGAAGTAAGTACTTACCTACTAATTTAGTTCAATTCATCCATAATCACTTGAGAAAAACAATTTGTAGATACTTATTCACAGATTTATTTTTCAATAAAAATTGTATTACTTAGGTGTATGATGTATGTACTACAAACAAAACTACAATGTACCTATTACCTATGTCCTACATATATTTATAAATTAATTACCATTATAATATATTATAATATATTATAATTATAAATTAATTTATTTTATTTAACTTAGTAGCTAATATAAACTAAATGAATATTCAATAAGAATTAGAATCTACTCCATGTCCTTATATTCAATTTCCCCATATTAATAAAAATATTATACTAATATTCTTATATTATAGGGCTGTACATCAAAAAAGTGGGTTGTAGGTATTTTCCCTGAAACAAATGAGTTCAGCGCAGTTCCCACAAATTGTGGCTGATAAAAACCGTTATTAATGATCGGGTTAAGATTAGTTGTAAATGGCCTCCATCACCGATTATTGTGACAAGTGAAACAATAAAAATTGCCGTTGAACCGTCTCCAGAGTGGCCTATATATTCTATTCGGTTAGCTGATAATGGCAAAGAATATTGTAAGTACTTACCGAATTTTATAATACAGACAATATATAACATAGTTATTAAAATCTAATTTCAGCAAATTTCAACAAAGCATGGCATCAGAAATTTTTAATAAATTCTGGAACTTCCTCGTCTGAAGCTGAAATTAGGAAAAAGAAAAGTTATAAAAGATCAAAGATCATATCACAACATCTTTCTTCTGATTCAGATTCTTGTGAAGAAAGTAAGTAGTGACATTTTGAAATTTACAAATTTCAAGCTTAAACATTTTTTATTACTATTGTTATTATTATTTTTTAAATGAAACATTTCAACTAGAAAATGACTGCTTGATTAGGTACCTACATATAGTTTTAATTAATGTTAATATTTTAATATATTGAATCAATTATTTTTGTAGGTTATCAAATATGTAATACAGCAGATAACTCTGGATTAAAAACGGTAAATATATTTTATGTATATTTTTATAAAAAAAAAGTAGGTATACCGAATATTTTACATATTTTGAGTTTTCTTAACTCATAAAAATTCATTTAAAACTCAGTTTTCCTCTTTTGTGTCTTATTTTTAATTATTTTTGTTGGCTTTTAGACTATAGGTAATATAAGTATAAACGATACATCAAAGGTCCACATTGATAATTCTATCATGGTAAATTATAGTAATTTTAATAATTCTAACAAATTAATAATACTGTTTTACCTAATAACATTTCTTTTAACATTTAATCAATTTATGAAATAAATATATAGATGTAAACTTAGATATTATGCATAATTTACTTATTTACCTACTTTGAAAGAAAGTGGTCTTTGTGTAAATGATAAAATATTTAAATTTGAGATAAGTCATATTGTTTGTGATTTTCCCGCTAAGGCATTTTTATTGAATGTAAAAGGACATAACGGTTATTTTGGTTGTTCATCGTGTACTCAAGAGGGCAGGTATTTACAAAATAGAATGACATTTCCTGATATTGATGCTCCATTAAGATCTAATGAAAGTTTTCGTAATAGAGTAAATGAAGATTATCATAAAGACGATAGTCCGTTAGAACTATTACCCATTAATATTGTGGACAGCGTTTGTTTAGATTACATGCATAATATATGCCTTGGAATCACTAAAAGACTTGTTGAATTTTGGGTAAAGGGTAAAAAAGATGTTCGATTAAACGAGGAAAGTAGAAAACAAATTACTGTTGACTTATTAAAGCTTAGACCTTTTGTGCCATCAGAATTTAGCCGCCTACTGAGAGCAATAGAAGATATAGATTATTGGAAAGCTACCGAACTTAGATCGTTTTTATTGTATTATGGTCCAATAATTTTAAAAGGAAAATTTAAAAAAAACTTTTTTTCCCATTTTGTGCTGTTATCTTGTGGAGTTAAAATTTTAGTAAATAGTTCTATATGTCAAACTCATAATGATATAGCTTTAACATTATTTAAACAATTTATAACTTTGTATTCGTCATTATATGGCGAACAATTTATTTCTTATAATGTGCATAGTTTGCTACACTTACCAATGTTTGTGAGAATTCATGGCCCGCTTGATAATTTCAGCTGTTTCAAATATGAAAATTTTTTATAATATATAAAAAAATCAATTAAATGTGCAAAATATCCACTCCAAGAAATTTTTAATAGAATAATTGAAAAACAAAAGGTCTTTATATCTAACCCACTAAAAGAATCTAACTATATGGTACTGAAAGAAATGAAAAACAGAATTCCTTCTAAACATTGTAACTTAAGTGATACAATTTTTGAAAAAATAATTCTACTTAATTTAAAAATAACAATTAATGTATTAAAAGAGAAAGATAAGTTTTTTTATCTTAAAAATAATTGTCTAGTAGTTATTAAATGCATTGTACAAAGTAATAAAAATGAAATTAAACTAATTGTTGATTCATTTTTGAGTGTATCTGAAATTTTTTCGTCCCCTATATCTTCTATTACCATTGGCTTATATTTAGTAGATCTCAATTTAGTATCTGAAAGTATTACTATATCCATTACTGATATTAAATATAAATGTTTTGTGGTAGGTATAGGTTTAGATAAAGCAATCATGACTGTACTAACTCATTCATTGCATGAAATAATTAATAATGAGTAGGTAAATACAAATGTATATAGTAATATATAATATATTATAACTTTTTATGTGATTTGAATTTTGTAATTATTTATTTTTTAATATTTTATTATGTTCATCCTATGAGTTATATTATGTTTGATTATTCTTTATTACCTTTATATTTCTTTAATAAATAATAAACTATTGATTTTATATGAAAACTGTGTTTTTTTTTTAGATATTACATTAGGTATACTTCAACTCTAGTGTTTTTTTTTATGTATTTTGTTCATTGAAATGGCCTCAAAGTCTTTGTCAATTCTTATTGTAAGTGGGTAGTAGGGAGACCATGTGATCTATTTATTTATGTATATATCACTATATACATGATTCTACCCTCTTCTCTAAGAGAAGACATGTGCGGTCCTCACTTCCAGGAGTGGAATTTAGTTGGAAACCGGATGACGCAATCGGACGACAGCTATGAATTGAAACGATGACTGAGTGAGTCGTAGTCAACTGTGTGACCACTGCGCCACTCCGGCCCCCAACAACTAATGTGACATAAAATAAAATAAATCTCATTGTTGTCAAAGTTTAAAAAACCAAAAAAAAAAAATTAATAATTATTACTATTGTGTACCCACATATCCAATTGCACTGCAATATTGCTTAAAGATCTTGGGTATCATCACATTATTATTTAATAATCAATATCGTTTAGATATTAAGTTATAACTTCTATGTGATGTTACTATAAAACATATCAAAGATATTTTTCGGTAATGTTGCATTTATGGTACATGCGACATACATATAATATATATTCAAAACATTGGATAAATAGTATTTTATAATATTGTTGAGGTATTTATTGACAACAGATATGTAATGATTTCTGGATGTCAGCAATTACAAGCATTAACAATCGCAGCAATATGTATGTTATATTAAAATAACAAATTTAGTAATGTTACATGTTGCTGTGAAATATTACATACATATAAAACCAATATAATATTGCACAGTGGGTACAGTGTATATAAATTCCTCGTGAGCTATATATGCTAGTCTATGTCTTTGCCAAAAGATTTAAGTACATACTTGTTTGTCTGTGTGTGTGTGTGTGTGTTTGTGTGTAGCGACAAAAGAACAAATAATGGATTTATGATAATTGAACGAATATTGAAAAAATCGCGGTTTGAAAAATACTTGAAGAATTACACGATATTTCACGATTTACAGGTCCTAGGCGTCTTTATATTGTGTAATGAACTTAAGAAGAGATTGCTGAATATACGACGTTGGGAACTTCACGTCACGTTGCAGTGTACTAAACCCTACTAAACAGATATATTATATGTTATCAGCAGCTCATATAGACATATAAAGTATTGCGAATTTGACTCTAGTGTTTTTTATGAACTGCGCAAAATTTAAATCACAACTATGCACGTTATAATTATTTAGAACTGCACATTTTGTGTAAAACTGAAGCACATTAGCGCAAGCTCTGCTGTATGCGCATTGTAAAACTACACAGAATATATACCGCAGGTGCATAATATTATGCAATACCTATTTGCATTTTGCAGTCCTCACAATAACACGATTATACCGGATCCGGACATTATGGCGTGGCCGCGATTATACATTTTAACAAGTTGTTGCAGATATGAAAATATAAAAGAAAATAATTTACCAGAGCACCCTTACGAAATCCTTGAAAATTCCTAAACAGAAGCAACCAACAGAGTAGGTAATAACATTTAAAAAAAAAAATAGTAATACGCACTATTAAAGAAATAGAAATTGTAATTTAATAAAATAAAATGTAAATTATACTCATAACCTTATGTGATAACTCTGTCGTCTATGCTAATAACCCGTTATCAGTGAGTTGTTCAATAAAAAACGATAATACGAGTATTACGACAATATGGTCGTACCAATATAAATTTGCACGTACATATTATTTTTACGTTATCGTTAAGGGGATTGCAAACGGACAATTATTTCAACCAAAATGAACCAATAATTTGTCAACCATACCAATTGACCGGGTAACGAGATAAGACTTCTGAAAACGGCAGATTTGAATTCGTTAATATTATATGTCTACTTGAGATCGATCGGGTCGCTTTTCAAAATGTTGTTCCTAAACTCCTAAAATGTTGTTCGAGTATTTAAAATTTATGCGAAGATTATTCGAAATATGAATTAGGTATGTCGCCCGACGAAAACGCGTTTGATTCCGCGCATCGCCACGTATTGACATACGCTAAATGGCACAAAGTGGGGGGAACGCCCACAGTCTTCATGCGCAAAACTGTAATACTCTCTCGCGGGTCGCAGTATAGACATACATATTATTAACGAATTCAAATCAGCTTTCAGAAGTCTCGGGATTATTGAACAAAAGTACCTACATATACAAATGAGCATAAATTGTTTACTGTTCACGCCGTGGCGGTGACTTGTACGTGCGGGAGCGCTGCGCTATTATATTATTTACACACATGCGCACACGCTCAATGATGACTTACTACGCACACATTCACGAGACCCGCACGTATACAATTTGAAAATTGTCTATTTTGAACTCCTTAAAAACTTTCGATCCTCTTAAATTGTATGAGCGTGAAAACCGGTCGATGGTTTCCGCGGTAAGCCGTGCCTGTGCACAATTTTATCCGTCTATAGTCTCGTTTCCGATTAATATAAAATATCTTAATCGTATTATTCTAGACAGGTATACCTCTATATTCTGACGACATGATAACAAAATATGCAGCACGATATCATTATTGTATATAATATCAACGAACAAAATTGAGCAAATGCGAAATGGCGAAATCATTCACATATAAATATTAGCGTGGGAATTCTATTATAGGTTATAGAATTATTACGGTGGTCTTTAAACGGTGTCTACGCGTATTATGCAGGTAATGAAAATACTATGAAGTCAACTCAAATATTATTGTTGAACTATTTAAGACTTATAAATCGATAAACATTACCGAACGAACAATCGGTTGAGTTGTCCATAATTAAACGATAGCTGATTTTCGTATTATATACAGGTTGCGGCAGTCAAATCCAACGATTTGAAAAAATAAAAAAAAATAGAAAAACGATTTTTTATTAATTTTTCGCCAAACAAATAAAAAGTACACAAGTGGAATTTTAAGTTATAATATTTAAAAACTTCATTTTTTAAAGATAGTGTCAGGCAAATGCCTTCCTTGGTTAGCCACACATTACTACTACATAATATATCATTACTTTTTTAATACGCTTTTACCACGAACGCACGCTGTTCACTCGACAAATGCTCCAGGATAACCAAATTCAGGGTACTTAAAAGCGATAAGAACATTCCCGAAATCTCAACCATTTTAGCCACACCCACCAGTTCATTTTAAATCGTCGGGTTTGACTGCCGCACCCTGTATATATATTTTTTGTCAATAGACATTTAAATGTATTTTTTTTAAGTTATTTTTATATCACCCATTTTTAAATGTTTCCATTATGTTATAATTATTTGTGTTGACCTAAATTCGACGAGTTGAGAAAAAAAAAACAATACCTAACATTAAAAATATACTTCATATAATTATTATACATACCATAATCTATCATTATTATGTTCTACAATTAATAAGTGACTGCACACGGTACACAAAAATGACGCAATTAAAAACACCTAATTAATACATTTTAATGCTATAACGAGATATGAAGGATAATTATAATTTTTTCCGCGGTCATTTTCCATATAGGTACGTTTATTTTAATTATGTGAAATTGTTTTCCTATTAACAATACACAATTCATATTTTTTTTCCTTCAGAAATATTAAGCCAAATACGATGTGGTATTTGAATGTCAATGATAAAAAATTGTTGCAAAACACTGCTGTCTGTGGTTTTGTTCATAGATATAGATACAGCCGAACTTCATTATTGTTTAATACTTTGGAGGTGAGATTTAATTTATAAGATAAAAAAAAAACCAACTATTAAATATATTCATCCTTTGTTTCACTTTTTAGTTTTAATTTTTTTTTTCATTAGCCTTTTTGTTTTGTTTGCTATAATTATTTAATGCTAAATGATAATACATGTCTACTGCGGCTTGCGAGTTGTGTACCTACGTTTTGCCCTCGCTCCTTAATAACTCGCTCCGTGATTTTGTGCAAAATGAATATACCTAACCATTACGCTAATATGGACATCATCATAATGTTAACATTAATTTAAACGTCATTAGGGAAATAGTACATATAAAGTATAGGTACCTAACTATTCGTTACGAAAATGCGCGCCGGCACGATGTTCCATTGTTATTATGTATTTTTTTACTCCTGTAAAAATTTCTAATTAATATATTTTTATCGCGTTGATCTCAACTGATGTGGATACGCAGGTACCTAATTAAAGAATGCAATTAATTATGGTTACACGTGATGTGAGATGAGAATAATACCCAGCTTAAAACAACGAAAAAAAAGTGTAATATCGTTATAAAGTTTAAAGCACAAGCCTATTTATTATACAGTTTATGACGTTAATGTTCTGATATTATTCAATAGTTTTAATATTTTAATAACCATCATGATTCGAAAATACAACATTATAATATGTTATACTCGGATGAATATAATGTAAATTATAATTATTCATCACGCGCGCCACATTGCACGAGATCGAAAAATAATAATATTTTGATAAACCACGGCTAAACAATATTATTTATTAAATATGTTTAGCCGCTAGACTATAGCTAAGCAGTATACATATAATATAATAGGTACACTGCGTATAATCATTAAAGTTATCGATTAATACGTCAAAACACAGTCGTTATTATACGCGGCTGTCGAACGCGAAAGATTGTTGTAACCTACGACCTGGATAATCGTACGAAAAAATCACGTGGTAAATCAAGGACCACGGGTTACCTGTATTGCGGTAAGTGCGGCTGCATTTGACTGGAGTTGATGTCTATTCTTTAAATTCCGACTGGATTTCTGACAGTATTCCAGACTTCTGTTACTATGGACACTGTATACTATCAAAAGGCAGCGTAAAATCGACGGATTATTTATTACCTATACGAGTACGCGTTTATGTGAAAAATGCATTAAATGTATTTTACAGCTGGAAACAAGTTAATATAGAATATAACGAATGATTATTAATTTTACCATCGTTGGAACCTGAAAACAATCTTAGGTCATATAATAGATATTATGCATAACGTTTCATGTAATATTATGCCTTTGTACCTAGGTACATAATAATATAATATTGTGTGAATAGGAACTGGAAAATGGTTATAAACGTTTTGTCATAGAATAGTATACAAAGGATCTTGACAAAGATTGGTGAGACTAAATAAATAATATTATGCAAATGTACGAACGACTGCATTGGATATATTATTATTATCATAGGTAATAAGAAAAATTAAAAAAATATATATATTAAACATTGGCAAATAATACATAATATTAGTATTGCGTAAGTATTATTCTAATGTATAAATATAATGTTATACACTTAGAGAGCGGGAAAAAACCTTACATTTTTTAATAATTATATATTCATTGACTTTTTTCAGCTCAAAAGGAGTGAAAAATGTAGACAACTTATCCATTATAGAACTCGTAGAAAAATTTCGTATATTAAAGCAAATTGAATAAATTAGAGAATTAGCCTATATTTCATATTTAAAATTATATTTATTATATTATTTAGGTATTCATAAAAAAAATCGTATTTGTTCATATTTTCCTGTGTTGAAATTATATTTCGTTGCAGGAAAAAAATCAAAAATTATGTAAAACTGTTCAATAACTTGTTTGTAGGTAATCAAATTGAACATTTTTAAATTAATTTAATTGTTTGAACTGTAGGTAACTGAATTTAAATAATTTGTCAAACAGAAGGTGTGTAATACCTAATTATTTAATTGAATACGCATTAATTTTTTTCAGATTTCACCTGCTTTTATAATATTATTTAGGTGTAACAAAGAAAAAATGAATGTGCAACAATTATTTTCAAGTTTGAGCATATAATATTATGATAACATGCTGTGCAATTAAGGGATGGTAAATTAAAATATAAATATTATACATTCATTAAGTTTAATGTAAACATATCATACTACCATATATTATATAGCTATGCATATTATTATAATATGTTTTACGGGTGACCACTTGAAAATTCTGCTAAACTAAAACACACTTTGACTCATATTAGAGGCATATTATTAGGGCATATTATTAGGGCATATTATTAGAGGCGTATTATTAAAAATAATACTATATCACTCAGTTGGGCGAATTTCAGACATGATTGACGCACTGTACTACTACTACCCTATATTATACCAATACCTACTTCGTTTTAAGTAATATAGACGACGAACATATAATTACACGGGTTATCGTTGTGACCGCGGTGCAGGTATGTTTAATTTAAACATTGTTTGGTCACAGCGCTATTAAAAGTATCGTCGTGGGAACGGTTCGAATGCGATGCAAACAACCCGTGCCTGTCCTACACATTTTTACACAACCGCAGGGGAGAAAACGATTGTTTAATTTATTTTTTATTATTGATTAATTTGCTCGCATACGTTCACAGCTATATAATAATATAATTATTATTATCATGATATTTCTATATAATATACTGGATTTACGAAAATACGTCGGCGTTCCATCGACTCCTTCAACGGAGGCATAATATTATATTATTATAATCGTTATAACACTCGGTCTAACGAATTTTAGACGTGAACGTATTACTACTACTACTACTACTTTTTTTTTTTTTTATGAATCGTCGAACCGGGGAGGGGACTGCCTATACTTAGCTTTCTCGCCGGTCCACCATCGTTATTTACATAACATAACAAGTGTTAATGAAATAACAGCATATACATAAGTTACAATAAAGGTTTGCAGATATTACAGATAATAATAATAGTTACAAATGATTTTGATCAAAAACATTTTTTTTTTTTGTTGATTTTATCAGCGTTCTGAGCCCTGTTCTCGTACTATGGCTGATCCCTTTGTCTCTGTTGGTCCTCCTTTTCTATGATTCCCATGATCTGTGTAATGTGCTGCTCCACTTCGTGCCAACTTTCCCGGATAGATAGCATGATAGCTACTTTAGACTCTGGCTTTACGTCCCCACCCACTGTGGACTCCAGATCCATTAATCTTCTCACCCATCGACCGCACCTGAAGACTGTGTGTTCCACATCGTCCACGGGGTCCTGACATGACCAGCAGCATGGACTCTCCACTCTCGAGAATCTGTGAAGATTAGCTTGAAAGCAGACGTGCCCCGTCAAGAGCTGGGTCATGAAATAACCCGGTTGCCCCATGGCCCATGGGCACGACTTGTCCAGCTGCGTACGTCAGATATTAATCGCTTCGTCCATTGTCCAGTAGCTCTTTCCTCATCCAATTCCTTCTGTCACCAGCCCCACACATTGTTGTCTACAATTCCCTTGGCATTTATTACTCCGGTTTTTTGGAGCAACCGTAATTCACACGGGGCATGTGCCATCAGTTGTACAGGGACAATGCCTATTACTGCCAGGATAAAGCAGCAGCGGATACAGTTCTGTGGGCGCTGGCTACCCTCATTGCCATGATGTGCTAGGGGCCGAGCAAAAACTACTACTACTACTACGCTATATATTATAATATTCGTTTTTTCTTATAATAATATTAAAATCATAGATTACGAATATAATTACGCGAGTTATTGTTATTACTAGCTAGTGATAATATATTTTCAATTTAATAACATTGTTTGGTCACATACTCACATCAACGTCATTGAAAATTTCGTCGTCTGCGTCTCCGTGGGAACGGAGCGTTTCGAAGATACAATGTCGCGCGTGAAATCGTAAATTATTCGTAAACCGATAGAGATTGATCTGGCCGACCATGGACGAGACACGTGTAATGTTATGCCGACGCGAACAACCCAAAACGTCCTTTACGGCTTGGTACAGTGGAGCCTCGATAAGTCGAAAACATATTTGAATTTCCCTTGAATTTCGAAAAATTCTATGTCTTGCTATAAATATATTTACACAATATTATATTATTACATAGCCACATAGGTATAATAGAGGCGATTACTGCAACATTACCGCGGTCCATATACCGACGCTTTTGGTCTGGGCGTTTTGCCGCGATAAAATCGAATAACAACAACAACAACAATACAACATCGATGACGATAATGGTCCATCGCACGAAGGTTGTTGGTACAATTTTTTACATAGTATCTCTACCAACCCATATAATGTAACCAACCCATCTTTACCGACTGCGTCTACACTGCTATCGTCGCTCTCGCTGTCCGAGTCAAATTTGTCGACCGGCCGTACGATTGTGTAGTATAATATTATATAAAGTTAGTAATGATAATATTAATAATATAGTTAACCAGCCTCCGTGATGACTTCTGTGAACGTTTCAGAATGTAATTCGATTAATAAAATGTATTATAATGTATTATAAGTTATATTATAACTTACCTACCTATATTTAATTTTGTATTAATTATAATATATTGTAATGCTCCGATGCGAGGCTTTAGTTTAATGTACAAATCCCACCCGCCGAGACGAGAAAATATTTTAATATGATCACATTTTTTCGTGCAACACGCTCCAGCAAAACGTTATTATATTATTTTTATACTGCGGACCATTACTCATCTGCAGTCCAATATAATATCGTTCGAGCTGTACCCGAGGGCATTGAAAAAATGTAAAATAAATCATTTAAGGTGTATTATCAAAAGCGATTTAACGTTTTGTATTGTCGGATTAGAAGAAGAAGTAACAATCTTTTAAAAAACTTTTTCAGTTCGATCGAAAATTATTGTATGCCTTCGGGATCAACATTACTCGTTGATGAGATTAAAAATCCATATAGTTAAAATATTCGTCATATCAATTTTCAAAACGCAAAATTGTTGGCTTGATTCATCTGCAGTTCAGAATTATTGATTGAGGTAAAATGGATTTTGATTGTTGGCATGAAAATAAATATGTTTTTCAGTAAAAAAAATATTTACTTGAAAATCCGAGCTACAATTTATTATAAAAATTACTAACGTCTTATGATTTATGATAATAATATATACAATATATATATATATATATATTTATTATACTTATCCCCCATCCCTCCACCCAGTTGGACGTCTGTAATAAATACATATATATATATATATATAGAGATTTTTATTTTTTTTTATGGGTAGGTACACTTTTTCACAGAATTCCTGTAGGTACAACCAATATCGTTAAACCATTGTAAGGCTACGATCGTCGTAAGTCTACGATTTACGACGAAGATAATTATTATTCAGTTGACTTTTCGTTTAAAGAAGTATATAGGTATACCAGATACCTGTTTATACTTGAAAACGTTTTAAACGTATTATTTTGAATTCACATTAAAAAAAAAAAAGGAAAAAAGACAATAAAATGTAATGTATACAATGGGTAATGGATTTCCTTTAAGTACCATTGTTTAGGTATTTTTTTTTTCATTTCAAAACAATACGCAATTCCAGAACATCTGCTTCAAATTAAAACTAACACGTGTCTTAAATAATATAATACTCATTAAAAATACGGTAAAGATAATATTATTATTATGGAGTTTGTGCGTTGTAAGTATAAAATATTATATGTCTGAGCCTTTTGCAGTTTTCTTCACAGTTTTGAATAACATTACAAACGCAGCATACATAATGATGTGATGTATATTTTATAAGATAATATATAAATAATAGACATGTTTAATTCAAACAATTTGGTGACCTTGATCCGTTATCTCAATATAGATATTCTAAAAGTAATAAATAAATTAAGTTTTAACAATAGGTAAATGTGAATAATCGTATGTAGGTAGGTATAATAATATTAACAATAAAGTCAGTAGGCAAATAATTTCATTTCTCTTCTATACAGATACCTATATTATAATTTTTCAGTAAAACCGTTATTTGAATGCACTCAAATTACACAGATTTCTCAATGTTTTTTTGTTAGAATGAATATAATATTATAAAATTATAATATCATAGTTGAATATAGGGCATATACCTCTATAGCTGTAATAAAACATATTTTAGAATTTGTATTCACCTCACGCGTTCTGCTATACAGCTGCAGGGGGGTATATTTACATATATAGTCAGCCCTTATAATTTAGATTCCGATTAAGATCAGTGTTTAAATATACACCGTACACCTAATGCGGATATAGTATAAGATACAATACCTACATAATATTGTATATCGCTTTGAATAGGAGTAATAATTTACTATCGTAATGCGAACACGAATATTATATTATAGTGAACTGCTGTTAGAGGTACCGTAGCATGTACAGTCCATATACACATTCGCGACTGCGTTTAATTGACTATAATGTACAAAACCAGTTAAAAAATACAATATAATATAAATGCCAAAATGTAGCGTACGTCCTAGAAACGAGCTGTAAGATGAGAAAAACACAAGACAGAACTGGTTCGTGATGCGTTATTAAAGAAAAATGTAATACAATTTAATTATTGCAAGAAGCGTATACTGTGTGCTTGAAACATCGTATATAGTCAATGATTGGTTTTGAACAGATTATTTAACGAATAAAAAAAATTACATACAATCTCACAAATTGGAAACGCCACGCCTATTCGATATAGGTACACTCGTACCTATACCTAGGTAGATCGCAGATACTATGTACCTACAACAGCACACAATAGACGTTAACATTTTACGAAAGAAAATGCCACGTCGTCGCCCCGCAGTAGAACAATATAATGTAATATAATATATTATTATTAAATTCGATCGGAGCAACGATTTAAATCAATTGTATTTCTGTACCCGCGTGGAGGCGTGTACGAACGGTCAGTATACATTTATATATAATATTATGTCTTGCGCGTACGTCAAAATATAATATGACATGACGAGATAAAAAAGTGGAATGTGCGCACCGTGCTTACTATATATAGATACTATAACATAACATTATATAATGTAGTGTTTGTGCACGCTTAAACCTTAAAGTTGTCGAGACCTACCCGAGTCTATATAATATTATATACATGTATTATAATGCGCATGCCTATAGTAAAATAATATGTGTGCGATGATGTATAATAATATAATAATGAAATGCTTTTAGACAAGAACCTCGCCTGTAAGGTATACCGCGTCGGGTACCGCCCCTATGACGGGTCGTGTGAGTGTGTGTGGCGTTGGTCGGGGGTGGTTGGTTATATTTGATTTCGGCCGTAGAGGACGTGGTGGAGGTACGTGGAGAAAAGGGAATTTACAACGTCGGGACTTATATATTATTATTACATTCGTGTGCGCGCGTGTAATCGATAGGCTGTCAAATTATGTGAAAAGAAACAAGCATTATAAAAATAATATAATAGGTATATATATATATAATAGTGTATAATAGTATGTACCTACATACGAAATATACGCGATATGCATCGCAAAACGGGCGGCCCGTCGACGACCCGCATGTGCACATTCATACATACATACATATATACATATATTATATAATATGCTAATCGCCTTGTTCTCCCTCCCCCCCCCCTCGCATCCACACATAACGCACACGTCATATTATATTGCTCACAGACAAAAGAACGCGGTATTGTTTATTGTACGCGACCATTCGTCTGCCTGCAGCAATCCCGTACAATATATTAGGTAGGTTCGAACCGTCTTAAAACGCTGTATATGGTTCAATTTCCGAATCGTACATAATCAGATTCTCTATTCTGCAGCGAACAATTCAATACAAAAAAATTATGGTTGAAACTTGAAAGGTTCGGCAGCGCTGAACTCAATGCACACGCACACATCAAAGACCGTTAGGAAAATTGGCTACCAATGATATGCGAATTTGTAATGTGGTCCACCAAATCAACCACGAAGCAAACCGCATAGTCTTGCAATTTATGAATAAATAAAACTATATAAAATAAATTTTAACGAATACGATAAAAGAGCGTTGTCATTAATAATATTATTATATTTTTGAAAAACCCTAATAAACCCTTTATAGAATATATCTAAACCAGCTGATCCCGAGCACTTCGTTGCCCGTGTTATAAGTCCTACTATAATATATGATTCAAACTTTGTTCAATTCGTTATTTAATATTCGGTGTATGGTGTTAAAAACTTAAACATTTTCATCGATCATCTTGAAACTCGAAATACTTGTGCAAGCTGTTGTATCTTAGAAGATACCTTCTTAATGCACACTTACATGGTCAATCACTCAATGAGTCAGTTAGGACACGCTCGATTATGTTATTGTATTATTATAGGCATCCCGTAACGCGCTGCCCATGAGACACGCTTTTGATTTTGCAAGCAGTATATTTTCAAGTAGGCAATCCACTGCAAGTAACTTATCTTTAATTACATAAAGCGTTCGGGGAACTCACACACGCTTATTATCAGTCACTACACACACGGTCACGCATAACTCACGATGAATATATAATATTGCTTAAATCTGATCCCTTAAAAATGGTTCGCTTTCAACGGCCTCAATTTAATTTTTGAATAATCAACATCTAAGATTTTATACATTTTAAATATTTATTTAAACAAAATGTATTAGAGTTAAGGAAACATTTTAAAAAGTGGACTGATCGATCTCCAGTAAGACGACGAATTCAAATCAGTTTTCAGAAGTGTTATCGCGTTATAGGATCCATCGGTATGATTGACAAAAGATTGGTACATTTTAATTGCAATAATATTGTTCGTTTGCAATCCTCTTAATTTTAAGGTCGTTTAAAATTGAAAATCGACTTCCTAAGACATTCCGAAGTTTGTGTAATTTGCCACCGCTTATTGGACTAGAACGTATAACAAATACGTATGCTGAGATCCCCTTAAACATGATACGCTCCAGCCCCCTAATATCCGTTTTGAAAATTGTTGACATTGAATAATAAGTTATTGGTCCGGTTTCGTAAAATTATTCGTTGCAATGCTTCCGTGAATACCGAAGCAGTGAACGTAAAAGACTATAGAGTGGGCGTGGCTATAGGACCAATAGAAATACATTTCACAAACAATACTGCTCTGTTATTGGTGGTATTTACTAAAGAGAAAGAACAATTTGTTTTTTAATAGTAGCCATTTTCTTCCAATTATAGTATATTGTGTGGCAAGGGTGGGAAGTGAGTAATGTCAGTCACGGGTGACGTGTGATGCACGAACCGCAAGCGAGGGCCACATTTCGCCTAGACTGAAATTGCCTTCCCACACGAGCCACATACCATTTTTTTGCCACGCCTCTGGATTCATCGATCATGCAGGAAAAGCTAATCCAGGGATATATGCAACGCAATTAGACCATAATTCACAACAATATTTCATGAAAAAAACGATTTGGTTTTATTTATTTTAAACGTCACGAATGGAGGTTATAATATGAATATATCTCATTATGAATATCTTATTAAGATCTAACCAGAAGTTTGTGTATTGTAAGGACTGTGGTGTAGATTTCAGTGTCTGGTTGTGCAGAGAATACGTGCGTGATATGTGCGCCCAGCACTTTTGGGGATTTCCATTTTACCACCCGGCACTTCTTGGGATTTTCACTTTACCGCCTACTGAATGGAAAAAGGATGCTTTCCAACGCTTCAACCGATATCGAAAACCAAACTTTCGGTGCAGGTGTGACAAAAAATTAATACAAGGCGATTGTTGGAGATCAGTTATTTAGACAGTTATAGACATTACAACAAATTCAGATAAGTTTTCCGAAATATTGTTAAATTATTAGGTCGATCGGTAAGGTGGAAAAAAACTTCTCAAGCTTCAACCTCGAATCCAAGCAACAATAAATATAGGTCGGCATACTTATGTTAAGTATATTATATTATTACATTGTTGAATAGAGCTATAATATTGTATACTTGAAGCGGCTTCACAGATCTGCTTAAAAATGTGTTTTGTTAAAGATTTGCGATTCAAAACTTGATTTAATTTAATTTAATTTAAACGAATCGCACTTAAAATAATAAATATTTATCCTAAATTGACTGGACTTCATCCAGACCTTATACTACACTGATCTTGTGTTAAAATTGTACTTTCGTGTTCTTGTTTACTCAATGACATATATAATAAAAATTACTATTTATTATAATTTTACTATTTATGATGATTACATACAATTTTAGGTGGCCAATTGTATTGTATGTACTGGTTTTATTATATTCAGTAATTTTGAAACATATTATTATTTACCATGCTACATACTTAGTGCCATAATGCGTTATACTATATCAGTATTCTGTAAAGTTGTTACAAGAATAATATTAGAATACGGTAAAATGTATGCATTAATATGTAATATCACAGTTTAATTCACTGAAAATATAAACATGCAAATGTAGGACTTATTTATTCTCTAAAAATTAAATTGAGAAACTATACAAATACGTTCAACGTAAAATAAAAAAACTAAAATAATATTTTTTTAAAAAGTAAGTTATTATTTTGCAATAAAATGATGAGCTATAAAGATTTAAATAAAACTTCATTTAGATACATAACGTCTAAAATAAAAAAAAATATACCAAAAATACTAACAAAGTGTTTGTCATATCGCTTTTATATAAACTATTTAATACAACAATATTTAATTAATTAATATAACATCAGTCTTTGAACCTTGAAATGTATGATTTTTGATAGTAAGATGTAACTATTGGTTTTTTATAGACAATATTTTAGAATGAGCTAATATATAATGTTTTGTGTATGCGGGTCACTCATGTAGTTAAATTATCTAGGTAGTTGATTAGGCTTAATTAATATTAAACAATAAAAAAAATTATTTTTACTTGCCCAACTAAAACTATGAGTTTGTATAAATTATTATTGCAGTCTGACGTCACACAAGGATTTTGGTTCTGATTGAAAATTAATATTTCACTATTTTAATGATTATAACATTGTGTTATATATTTATAGCATGTAAGTGATAAATAGTGCAAAGTATATAATATAAAAACTCTAAATCTTATTAAGTTACTGTCTTATATTAAGCCAAAGTTCTTAGTATGATACACTCAAATTGCATTGTACACACGAATGCACTTAAATTGCCTACCTAATGCGCCGTCTAAAAAGTTTAGGTTATGAATAATTAATTATGATGCAATAGGAAATTCTAGAAGCCTATATAATATTATATTCTGAAATAATTTCTTAGGGTTAAGTTACTCCTTTTGGTTAGGAATTTATTTCTGAATGAATTTTGAAAATGGAATAATTTAAACTTGTATTTATAAATATAAATATAATTTTTTTTTTTAAAAAACCGCCATCCATGAAACTTTGGACTACATTTACAGTTCATATACGAGATTAAAATATACATGCGTCGTTGTGATGTACTTTATCACACTTCGTTTTTAACCCATTATAAGTGTGTCAAGAGTGGTTCGAGTTGTTTTTCTACTTCTATATGATATGTTATGCATCCCATTTTCTCATCTTTTGAACCTTATTAGTTATTTGGCTGTTATATTCGACGCAAATATATAATCATAGTATAATGGCATTACAAGATAGTTTCATATTTTAAGTAAAAAATAAATACTACTCAATAACAGTTAAGTGTTAATCAGTTTTTCATCAATACCCTAGCTAGACAGCGGACAACAGTAAACATTTATTCAATAATTAATATCGCAGTTTTTTATTTTATTTTTACAGAATATATATATATATATATCGGTTGTTTGTTTACTGTGCTTTGCAATAAAATACAAACAAAATATTTTTAGTGACGTTGATAAAATGTTTTTTTTTTTTTATAATTAAAAAATAAAGAAATGTTTCAGATCCTTATTCATTTTCTTAGTGCCCTTACAGTTGAGAAATTTAATTTTCTTTCATTCAGAGCCAACCCTGGTCTAAAGTTTTCTTCTTGTTTAAAAATATAATAGAATATGAAAAACGTTTTTAGTAGTTTGGTGTATAATTTATTATAAAATCCACAGTATTTAATCTAATTATCAAAATTTAACATCAACAAATATGGCTTCATGCAATCTTTTATAGGATGTGAAATTTATTTCTAAATTTAATTAACAAATTTTGATTCTTCAGTTAGTCGATATAATATATTGTATTTCAAATTAAACACACATTACTTAGATAGTTAGGTCATATTATGCACATTGTGCATATGTAGTATGCTACTATGCTATACACGTATTATAATGAAAGTAATGCCCAATTCGTTTTTTATAACTGCAATTATATCGAAGGAACAAAACACTAATATAACATTACAATAAGTAGTATAAATTAAATAACTATGACGGTAGGCGTAGTGTGTTAATTTAATTGATGTCATAATAGATTTAAATGCAAAAAATAAGAACGTGCATATTATTATATTAATATATTATTAAGGAACAATATAGGTACCTATCACTTTATACTTCTTTCTGTTGTTCGCCGAAATAATAAATTTATAAAAACCGTCTATATTATTACACTTTATATATAATATAATAATATAACTAATAGAATTTGATGTTATTGCAGTTTTGTTCCTTTCTGTTCTTGGAAGTTTCTTTCGTCCGTAATCATTTTTATTCGTTAAGTTTCTTTCTCTATCTTTTCATCATTTTATTTTTCAACAAACACTTTTCATATACCATCGTTCGCACGTTTGTTTCAGGTCCCTCGCTTTAGTGGCTGCGTACTGTTATATGTAGGCACAATGCCACAAAAGTGCAGTTTGCCTCATTAAATTTAAAAGTTTTTGTTAATACGCAACAATACAATATAATATGCTCGCCTGTGTATTACAATACGTTCCCCAGTTGCTTACAATCAATTGGATAAAACGCATTTCGAAACGTCAAAAATAATAATTACTCGCCACGATATAGCGAATGGTAGTTTCTTTAGGACGGTATATATAGAAAGTATTAGTTTTTTTTATGAAAACTAATAAAAACTAATGGTCAATATAGATAATATAATATACAAAGGGTGGTATATAATTATATACGTCTGTTTAAAAACGCATCTAATCATATATCGATGTATTTAATTGGGGAAATGTGAATGTTTTACACCGCTATGAATTGCGCAGTGTCTGTGTGGTATACAAATATATAATAGACTTGATAAATTATGATAGTATTACTGCCAGATTTTCGATTAGTTCTAATATTGTTCGTGAAAAAGACTTAAATACATTTATATTATTACAATACCATTTGTTGAGAATTTTGTAATTACATTAATAACAAGAAATAAAGATATGTATATCTATCTATAAGGTCAGCACTTAGTAAAATCTGCAAAATCGAAACAAAAATAAACATACATTTTTAATAAAGTTAAAATTATATAAGATCATAAATTATTAATACTGCAAAAAAAATTTAATTTATCATAGATTTTTAACGACTGGTTTTGAGAAGGCGACGCGTAAAATCGTTTGATCCAAGGTTAGGCTATAGGTATGACGAGGTAAATATTTTAATGAAATTCATTATTTATTCAGATAATCAAATAGTATAGGTAATGAGTAATGACTAATGAATGGTGTAAAAAATTATAAATTCGTTGCTATTGACTCTCTAGTATTATTAAGTTAACAACTTAATGTCATATAAATATTAAAAATATGCATGTCGGTTGTGGTAAAGGGGCTTCTAAAGTTTTTAGTATTAATAACGCTGAAACTATTGCAACGGCTAATAATTAATATTATGTTAAATACATACTTCAGAAAAAAAAATTGCTTCAACAAATAAAAGTCGTTAGTTATTGCTATTGTTAGTATAATATTGCATTCACTATACGAGTATACTTATAAATCATAGGACTACGACGATAACGTCGACGAGGGTTCCATATTGTATGTTAGCTAACTTTATAAAATATGAAAAAAAACAATAAAAAACCATTGTAACAGGAACATTATTTCGGATATATGTTTATTCGTCTTCGAACGTTTTCTTTTTCTCGTTTTCTTGTAATTGGCTATTTGTATAGACACCAACAATAGGGTTTTTTAAGAACGCGTAAAGCGCGATAAAAAGAGAAATAGTTTCTAATTAATTGCTATTTTTATTGACAATATTCGTGGTGTAACTGTTGCGACGATCATTCACGATCGGTAATAATTGGACTTGTTCGGTCTTTCAATGACCTCATCCGCCATACTGTTACGATTCTTTGTAAATTCGTACATAACACTAAAGGTAGTCTGTGGTCTGAGTATTTCGGTGGTGAACTAATGCAAACAGAAACTTTGGCACCGTGATGTTCGTCTGGAAATAGTTACGTTGCATATTATTATTATTTGGATACGATTTCGGTCGTATAATGGCTTAGCGTCGTCTTCCTTTTACGATCGACAATAAAAATGATATCTGCACGATGTGCGTTCGCCGCTGGTCGGTTAAGAGTAGGCTGCAGTAGCAATTTGAAAAGCGGTCGAAGGGTTTATTATTACTATAATTATATAATATAATATGTTATTATAAGCGTCGGCTAGAGCACTTTTGTGTTGCTTGCAGCAGGGACGGTTTTCCGCAAAACATAATACCTACGTATAATATCGTCGGGCTATATAAGTCGTAAAGGTGGAAACTCAATTTTTTTTCAATGTTGGGATTATTTATGTGATTGAAACAAAGAAAAAAACGCATCATAAGATAAAGTCATAACCCCAATTTTATAATCTTATCCTCTGTGTAATTGATGATTATAACTCGTTGTATCCCAGACGTAATGATTTTAAGACCTTATTTTTTTTTCGAGTTAATCGAGCGATGGAGGAGGAACCGCGTTAACTTTACTTCTCTTATGATTTTAAGACCTAGAAAAATCGTAGACGTCTCCATATTATTATTACCATTGTAATAACTAATAAATTATGGCCGTAAGACCTTTGCGAATTAAGGAATAAGCCAGACGAAATGTTCGAAACGTTTTTTTCCTCTCCTGTAAAACTTTCCATTTTAGAATTATGACCTTTACGGCTCAGGCCGTCGATATTTAGGTTTGACATGCTGCAGCCTATCGTTTGGAGAATACCTATAATTCGCGGTTGTTGAAAATGCAATATGCAGCATTGCAGCACGATGCTAGGCCGACTTTTTGAGAAATCCGATTGAAGTTCCGTACCTGTACCAGATATCGGACAACAGCTGCTGCAGGAAACGCGTTTGAATAACACAATCGCTGTCGGGCGCTTATGTAGCTATTATATTATATTATGTACCTCTTCGTGCGCACAATACCGCCGCTATTGTTCCATCGCCCAAAAGCCAAAATGTGACACGCGTGGCCGCCTGGGCATCAGCCTGCCGTACGTATATGTAGGTACCTGCGTTGTATTATGCGGGTCATGTCACACACGTTATTATGATCATTATATTATTTTATTATATTCGTATTTGTATTTGTATATTATATTTTGAACTCGCACAAGGACAAATCGTGCGATCTGCTTACAAAATATGTTCTGCACACGCCGGTATATGTGCGCGAAAAGCGCGCGTCTATAGAATTTTTTTTTTCAAAGAGAATAATATGAGGGATTGTTATTTTTATTCGGGAACAATAATGCACATGTATCACCTATATGAGTATACATTTTACAACCTACTTAATTGTATAAGTACCGCGGTGGACGTAAGTTTTTTGACGCTTCATATATTTTAGTTTTGTTATTATGATATTATAATGAAACATATTTTGTACCTACATCATGATATCTTGATAGTGAGTTGGGGCGGAGTGATCGACCCGCCATTTATGTATAATATGTTCAGTAGTCTTCTACCGGTGGGTCGCGATCCAATTTTGGGTCCACACAGCACTTCTTTTTTTTTTAAATAAAAAAATAAATTGTGAATTTGAATATAAGTTAGAAATGGATTGAACAACCGTTTATAGTAGATAAAATTACCGTTAAAATGGCTACCTACCTAGAAAATCAATTAATTGAGGTTACTTGTGAACCTAAACTTATACAAATGTTTATTGAAACTTCTTTGGTAATATTTTGTGCACTCTTTTGCACGGGAAATTACGCAAAACTAGATAAACAATTTTTCTTATTTATATATTAGTATAATAATATAGATGATATAACAATATATAGGTGTAAAACATTCGAAAAACAATTTATTCTACGAGTTTGTTTAACAGAAAATATAAATAAATATATATATATATATATATATATATTATATATTACATTTAAAACTTTAGATGAGCTGAATGGCTGCAAGATATTTGATCGTTTTTATCGTTTCATCACTAATACAAATGTTCACGATTAGATATATTATGCATATGACCTTATGCCTTGTAATAAGTGTATATAATATACGTCTATCGAGGGTAAATGCCTTGACGATAATGGTTTTTGGAAATATATATTAATTCATATTACTGTGCGCCGTCGTCTGTGATATACGAGTTCTGTAATAATATTCGACATTGTAATAATTGTATTATATTTCACGTGAAAATTATAGGTACCTACCAAAATATTAGTGAATATTATAATTAGATTAACATGATATTATACGAGTGCGTGCATTCGACGAATAATTTGTCGTCTGTTCTAATATGGTATTTCATATTATACATGTGAGCGTTTCCATATTATAATAATTATGGTGGGTACCAAAAAACAATATAGATATATCCAACTTGCGATCGATGCGCGAAATACGAAATATACAAAGCGTGTCAAACCACGAACATAATTATTCGTCTCCCATAATTATTTTCGAAACGTGATTTCGGGAAAGTATCACAAGATACTAGTACATTGATAGAGCCGCAAAATTATTGAAACAGCTGTGATAAAGTAAGTATTGCTAAATAAGTATAGGTTTGTTTTCGTGCGTATTTCTTCTCCAAGACAAACAAAGAACGGAGACAATCGTCTAAATATATGTAAACAAACATTTTAAATTTCTAATCACTAACCATTACCATTATAGGAACATAGTATAGTCTATATATATATTAAAACGGTCGTGTAGGTCTAAGCATTTTTGTGAACATTAAATTATTATATTAGATTATTGAACTAGATATCTAACAATATTAATTTACCTGAAAAAAACATATTATGATATTAATATGTGATGTGTATCATGTAAGAACGTATCGGCAGGCCCTAGACCGTATACTAATTAGTAATTTGTGGGAAATACCATTATTGGTCAATAGTCATAATAGTCATAACATTGTAATTTGTAACATGTTAAATATTATTTTGTCGACAGGCGGTTTACGTATATATCGACGTATCATGACGATGGCGTAGGTATAGCATAACGAAATTGCGACGAATCACGAAAAATTTAGCTGAAAAAAATGCCTCCCCCCTTGGTAAGTCTCTGAAGCCGCGCCTGATAATGTCATATTACTCAAATTGTATACGATCGGCGACGGGGGTGAACTGCAAAGAACAAACACGGCGAAACACACTGTATTTTGTATTACTGGGATTACGTGTGTGTACGTTCTACACGACTAGTGGTGAAAAAAAAATCGAAATCAAAATATATACGAGGGGGTGAGATTCGAGCGGTGCAAGAGGTTGTAGACAGTCCTATATATATATATATATATATAAGTTTTCGACGATTTCTCGTCTTTCCCCAAGGTTTTAAACGTGCACATATAATATGTATTATTGTAATAAACTTGTACAGTAAGCACCGGCCCATGATTTACCGCGATATTCACTGGAATATAAATCACGACGATCCCTCCCGTTAGTCATCGGCGTCGTCGTCGTCAGACAGTCGTAATAAACTTAAATACGTTTTCCGATTCCACGACGTCATTATGATGCGTCGACTGTATAAGGTTTTCGTATGACCTATCGCTATAGTCTTTCTACACAACATAATATTGTTATTGAACCTATAACTACGTGTAGTTACAGGCGGCGGTGGCGGAGACTGCAGCACACAGTGAGCGTGCATAATGGACCGTGGTAGAGCACAACCGTAGGTATATGTACTGGGATTGCCAGCTGATGGCCAGATGAGAGATATGGTCATGGTATACGGAGAGTCGGTAGTTTTAGGATTTAGAATTTTTTCTACGATGAAATCGCTAAACAGCTGCAGCAATTACAAATTAAATATTATTATTATCACATCAATATATTATGCCATATAGTCCGCGGGGTAACTAATGCACACGAACACTTCAGAATAATATCTATAAGTGTGACAATATAAAATGTTACATCTTTGCTCGTAGTTGTTACGGCGCAATGTATAAAAAACCTACCTATTAATGATAATAAAAGCATGATTATTCTCACGATTAATAAAAAATAGTTTAAAAATATCGTCTTTAAAATTACTATTGTATTTAGATTCATACGTGGTACATATTGATTGGCAAGTGCAAAAGTATTCAAATTTCGGGATTTAAATTCAGATCATAACAATAACAGGGTGCATGCTGATCAAGTAAAAAAATATTATACCTGCAATATACTATCGAATTGTCAAAAGTATGATAATACGCACAATTATACGAAAATCGTAGGCACATAATAATTACACGTGAGCTCGCGGGTTATGATGGACCTGCAGAGAGTGACACTTCTCGACTCTCGTAATAATCTAATATTATGATTTCTAAAATATAAGCCAATACGATCGTTCTTCGACGGATATATTATGCGATATCGTTAAACAGTGCAACCCATATATTATTATTATATACCTCGAGGCGAGGTACCTATGTTATAATTTATACAACGAATTATACGGGAGGACATGTGAAACTTCGGCGAGCATTATAATATTATTTTCGGAATAAAGTCTCGCGATTTGCATTTTTTTTTTTTTATTTATTTAATATACGTGTACAATGTACACATTATATTTTACATTAGGTATCTCCTTTCTAATTATAATTAGTACGAAGAAGGAACATAAAATATTATAATAATAATAATATATATAATACAGCTGATATTTTGAAACACGATATTATGTTATAATATTTTATGACGTTACAAATGCAGAGAATAGCGAGTCTATTATCGAGTTTATTTTTGCGCATAATTTGCATGCACATTATAACGACGCCGTCTGTTTCAGTATTATGTCGTGTGTGTGTGAGTGTGTGCGTACGATATTTTAATGTTACATGTAGGTAACCAGGTAGGTACCTGGTATATATTCTTAGGGTTCTGAACACCGCGTGCGTACCTATAATATATGATATGTTATTAACGATCGTTATTATAACGTATACGAGCGCGGTGTGTATTTGCAAGTAGTTATAAATGGTAGTTTTAAATTTTAATACGTCTACAACATTACCTATAGCCGCGGCATATACCTATATAAAACTATGCGAAACCCGGTAGGTTTACACTATACCACTGTTAATTTGTTTTTTCTTCATTATTCTCGTATACCTGCGGCGACCTTTTCCCCTTAAATATGTCGGCGGAATAATTTAAATACTCGAGGTCTCGAGACTCCGCGTGCGCCGCCGTGTATTTTAACTTACGGTGGCAGCGAATGCAATTAAGAACATGAAGTAATGTATTATGCATACATTAATTGTTTAAAATTTAAATTCGGTAAAAAGAAATAAAACACTGCCGAAGAAAGGTACAAATTGAATTATAAATGTTTCAATGAACGCCAGCGCACAGCCTTAATATGTATTGTTTTGTCATTTTTTAAAGGATAAAACGAATTTCCTTATTAATTATGCACCTCAATATTAGTTTATAATAAACGGCACTCACGTCATACATTTTTTTAAAACATTTGAACACATTATAATACTTGCATGCCATTATAATAGTACCTATATAGTTATTATAGTTATTATTACCCATAAAATGTGTTTCGAAAATAATAAATTACCCCATTAAAACGAATGAAACCAAAATAATTGCCTTAAGTTAAGATAATTATGAGCAATTACATAATAGTACATAATGTACCTACGTCTAAATATATACATAGTGTAAACTGTAAAGTAAAAAGGCAAATTACTATACATCGTAGTTTTTTTGAAAAACGATTTTTTGTCTCTTTTTTATTCGGATAAGCAAATTAATACAACTGCGCTGTATTATACCTTTTTTATTTAATTTTTTTAATGTGCAGGTATAGGTATCACCGAGGCGGGAACCACGATACTGTCGACACTAACTGCTGTTAATATACCTATCATGGACATAATATACCTACCCACTATGTATGTCGAGCGCATATAATGCCATTGCGCTGATTACCTACACTTTAATTTAGTGTCTAATTATTAAATAGTTTCGTTTTTAAATAATTGATGCAATTAACTATATAATGTATTATTTTGCGATGCGAGTAGTGATAAAACATTCAAAAAAATTACACCCGAGGGTTTTGAACCGAAATGCGACGACGATGACGATCATCTGCATCCACGTGAATGGTGCACACGCACACGTCGCAACCTTATACATACGACTATATGTATAAGAGTGTTACAAAAATTAGTTTGATTTTCGGGAGCCGAGCCGGCCGTTAAAGTATCTATTACAAGACGAAAATACGAATTTAATTATAATTTACGATACACCGTATCCGTAACAGACATCACGCGTTTAACCGTTATTAAAATAAAATAGCATAAAAATTGCACGATGCGTATACACATCAAATAAAATATATTAAAATATGATGTGTAGGTACATATTAATCGTGTGCAATCGTAGTCTCGTCGAGTATTGAAAACCGCTGATACGAATGATGAGTTTATAATATTATGATAAAAAAAATCGTACTTTATATATTATTGTATATATACAATAGGCATACAAGTATAGTATTCGTTAATGCTTTGAGTAGATTTTATTTTAGGTTTTTATCTGCAAAAGTTATGTCGAGATCAATAGCTTCCTAATAGTCATTTTGCTTTCCATCAACGATAAAAATATTATGTAAGTAGCAAGTTTTCAGCTTTTTTTTCGCTATAGTACATTTTTTTCTATGCGACAAATATTTTGTTGCACTTTTAATACTTGCTAAACAAACTTGTCGAACATTGAACTAATAATGAATTGTTTATGAGCATTTAAAGCTTAGATGAGAAGTAAAGCTGCGTGGCAACCGTCCATAACGCCCTACGACATTTTGGAGCTCTTCGTGCTCATCTATATGTCGAATGTCTATAAATAATTTACTAACGGCTTATCAATCGATATTTATGTAAGAAAAAAAGAGTTCAGTAAAATATTCTACTTGGAACAATGTGCAATAAAAATGTAAAAATGAAGAAAATCATTTTATATACATTATGCTAAAAAATAGTGAACAGTGTCCAATGCAATTATAATAGTATAACAACATATGAGAAGCACAAAATATGATTCCACAACGAAGTAAGAAAAAAGTTTTGCGCATATTATCGTTTAACCGCGTGTAAAAATATAAAATGATGACAGGAAAATCATCTGTCCACTTCAAAACGGGTTTATAGTCGAAAATACGATGGCCTCTCTCGATGGCAGCTGCACTCTTCAGGTTCGGTTGGTATAAATTGTGCACAGCGTAATAATACCATTGATTATGAATATACTGCATAATATGATAATACACAATCATTTTATAATGCCATCACTTATATGAGTTCTCGTAGTCATCATAGTAATATTATGCTGTATATATAGGTTTGAGCACGAACTCACATCATGGTACGCAGTCATATAAATTGCAATGTGGATCTCAATAAGTCGTATCGGTGACTTTATCTAATATTGTTATTAATATTTTTTAAATTATTTTTAAATCGCTTTAAAAAAAAATATTTTTTAACAATAGTGTAAATATACAATATTTAAGGTCAAGGACTGATCAACATATTTTAATAGCAACTGATATGGAGTGGACATCCCCCCACCCCTCCTTGTTATGGTAATATGGACTATTGTCGCCCAGACCAATGTAAATCATTAAAAGACGAGAACTCGAGGACAGCCGTAGTAGGCAGGTACTCTAAAACGGTTTACGATAGAATTTCAGGAGCATACAATATAACACTATGGTTTGGACAAAAAGCTCTAGTTATATATGTTGTACAGATATTTTTGGTCACAACCGTCGTCGTTACTTTAGTTGTTGTACGCGTATGTGTTCAGACACCGGAAATCGTGGAAAGATAAAAACACAATAAAATATTATTATTCGTCCGTTCCACGAACGGCTCGAATAAGTCTTTACACCACGCCGAGTGCGCGTCCCATGTCGAACCCTTACAATAGGTGTGTGTGTGTGCAGTGCATTATGTGCGTCACGCCGGCACATAATGCATCCAATTGTGTACGGCGTTTGTGCATATGTCGGTCGTTTCAAACCGACTCAACGTAGTGTTATATATAGACAATGCGACGACACGTTGCGAGTACAGAAAGAGTGGTCGTGTGTGCAGTGTTATGATAATGTTACATGGAGTAGCGTGCGCGAAACCTTTTCGCCGCGAGACGAAGAGGAAAAACATAATAATAATAATAATAATAATAATAATAATAATAATATAATAATATCCAACAATGCAATCACGCGCGAGGTTATTGCAAAAAAATACATCGCCGCGTGAAAATATTCGTAGGTATATTATGTATAATAATATAATGTGGGTACCTGGAGCGGCATACCGTGCCATAATATATTGTATACAGATCGCTGGCGGACAGGCGATAAACGATAATAGACGCATTGTAACAGTACAACATTATATTACTATGGCCGCCCGCCGTATCATCGGACGTCCCCACAATGAGGAGAAAATGATTCAGGAGTATAATAAGGATCGCGGCGCGACGCAGCTGGTGGCAGGGAGGCGTTACGAATTAAAAATATGAAATTCGCAGGTCCTGCTGTCTCATTTTTCGACGACGAAATTTGAGACGTAATACCGTTCGGAAGATATAGGAAAAAATCTATGTTCTCGAAAAATCGTCGTATTACTCGGGCCCTGCAAGGCTCGCCCAACTATACAACAGTCGAGGTGATAAAAATTTGTTTTTGTATACAAAATTAAAACCAACCGTTTAAAATAGTGTCGATAGCGATCTGAACTCAACATACCCTAAATTATATTATAATAACAACTTTGGCGGGTTACAAATAAAATAGTTTTTGATTCGTCCGTTTTGTTCACACGCCTATTATAGTGGTAATAATTAATTGAAATTGTTGTGTGTATGATTCTGTATAAATTGGATTTCTGCCGGAATCACACTGCAGGTTGAACAATTAGTATTATAAAGTATAATATAACATATAGTAGGTATTTAACATACTTACTTGGATCGTCTTGCTGTGCTTAATTTAGCGTAATAAGTAAATATAATATACAGCGAAACTTACTTCGTCTGGAATATCCTGCAAAAGCGGAAAGCGACAAAGGTCCAAACCTTTCACGTCCCCGCACACATCGCAGTGGCTCACAAATACCCATTTTTCGTCGTACAAGCACCACCAGTGCGACACCAGCTGCTCGGCCGATTATTTATAATGATGATAATAATAATGTGTATAATATATTTTAGTTTGAAGCCCTGCGTATGTCGGTGCTTGTCGGCTGCGCTGCAATCGAGTCCTTTTTCGGATTTCGGTCGGGCGGACGAGTATAATAATAATATGATGGGAGGTTGTGGTGGGTGGGGGGCGGACGGACGGGGATAAAACGTTTTTGTTCGGTCCACACGATTTCGCCGGCCCCGCGTTAAGCCTTTGTAAGCTCGGTAGTGCCGCGCGTGAACCCTTTACACGTGGCGTCGATACGTATTAATATTATTATTATCATTTTTATCTGTTGTACGCATATTATAGTGTCGAGTGTCTCGATATTCATCGATCCGGTACACGATCGATGATCGCGCGACCGAAGTGGTGGAAAAACTAAAACGGTTTTTTTTTTTTTAATATTATTATATTATACAAACATTACGCGCCAGACTTGCACGATGATCAATCATCGACTGGCGCACATAATAATATGAACATGGTATATATTATATGGTATACTGTACTATGTGTGTTTTATATCCTCGTTGTTTGTACACCTCACCGCCCGAACTCGGAAAATCACATACACGCAGAGTCCGATAGTGTATCAAAACAATATAATATGTTGTATTGCAAATCTCGCTGAAAAAAGTTCGTGAATTGCATCATTAACTAAAATGCTACCAACAACGATTCGTTCGATGCACGCCGGACACAATAAAAATATAATCCATACATATTATACTGCCAACTCATATACCTAATGGCTTATCGTAATGGATGGAGCACATGAGGCTGGCGGGGTTGGGTGTTGCGGTGACGGCAAATTGTGAAGTATTATTATTATTAGTAATTACTCAACATAACGAAAACGTCGAAATTAAAAACCAGACAAGTTACTAGTAAGACTTAGTACAAGTTTATTCATTATTCGTCAAATTCGTTGGAAACTTGTAAGAAATATTCAAGACGTATCGTGATATAATACGATAATAAATTACGTAATAAAACCGTGTGGTCTACGCACATGCGCAGAAGTGTGGAACAACACGATCAGCGTTATTCCCGTTCACCACGAGAACTATCACGGCCCTGCTTCACGGTCTATTGGTATATAAAATTCGTAAGGTCTCTGCTAGATAACTACTAAATATTTAAACTCAAAGAGGTTATCATTCGTAGGACAGCGTTGACTTTCTTTAAAAATCGTGACGTCGAGAATCCCCATTCTACGGCAGCAGTTGAAAAAATATAAAAGCTTTTAGGTAGGTAGGTTCCTATTTTGATCGCTTCTACAATATTGTCTATATTA
Organism: Acyrthosiphon pisum; assembly: GCF_005508785.2. Classification (NCBI taxonomy): domain Eukaryota; kingdom Metazoa; phylum Arthropoda; class Insecta; order Hemiptera; family Aphididae; genus Acyrthosiphon; species Acyrthosiphon pisum. The sequence goes on along the minus strand of NC_042494.1, from coordinate 164,051,926 downwards.
TCATAGTAGTATTATACATATATTTTTTCATTGCATTTGAATTGGAAAAAAGCTCTGATCCTTTTATATACTTGAACTGGAAAATGTATTTAGTCGTTGTATAATATTATGTTGTTGGCAAAGTCCGAGCTGGTTGAATACAAACAGCGTTTGTCACTTTGATATCTTCGACCATATACCATATGCATAATATTATGTCATAGTACGTCAGACTGGAACCACGAATAAACAATTCGTATCACGGATTAAAAAAATGGAATTTTTACTTGAGCTACTTGCACTGCGAATTCGAAACTTGCAGCTATTACGAGTGTTTACGAATTGATTTGGTAGATACTATATATAAGATTCTTGGACGGTGGAAATTATATATTTTTAATATATTATTACGGTACGCGGCCAGACTATATTATTATACATATATGAATACTGTAATATACAGATGGTACCGCGTGTCGTTATAATAATATTATAATGACCAAACGTGGTTAAAATAAAAATTGATTTCTATGAATTACAATAGTAAACTACTATTATACTACTATACATATATAACTATATATAACTACTATTATACTTATAATAAGTAAAGTATAATATACCTACCGAGTTGTTAATAATTTTTTTTTTTTTGGATCCGCGTTCTCGGACAAAGTTATACTGGCTCTCCCGCGTCGTGGGTGCTCCGGGGGGTCCTCCTGCAGTCACGCCATCCAGCAAGGACGCGTTCGCATTGTATCATCGTTTATCAGCTATTCTTCGTTATTTTTTTTTTTTTATTATTGTGTTCGTAGTGTCTTTAGATACTATGGTGCTACGATTTCCGAGACAGGACACGCCCAGCGCCCTAGACGCGCGTGCTAATAACAATATTTCTGAAAGGACACCAGCATGCAATATATTAAAAGACATATAGGTATAATGCATCATCGGCTTCGTGTGCGCCGTAGATGTGGTGCGTGCTTTAAAAACATAAAACAACGATTGATAATATACTATTTTATTTTATACTTCACGATTCGGCGTAGTAAATTGTTTGTATGCGCGGCATAAGCCAATTATAATGCGAAATTGAAATTATTATGCAAATTAAGTGAAAATAATCACTCTGAATGCGCCAATGACAGTAAGTTGCAGTGGACATGTATCAAAGCGTGTGTACAAAACGGTTGCCATTTCAAGTAATAATAATGAAAATAATAATTACTATACATATATATGCCTCTAATCAGGCACGTCTCGCGGTATAATACTAGAAAATTTATATAAGTATTAATCTTTAGTATTGGATACAATATAATAGAGCAGTATGTCATTCTTTTAATGTTTTTTTTTTAAAAATACGGACAGAAGCCAAAAGTCATAATATACCTAATATTGTGTAATTTTAAGTACGCTATACTGTTTTTAAAACATTATTGTCGCATTATATGATTTTAGTTATAACAGGGGGAAGTAAATACAACCCATTTTTATAAATCCTTAAATAATTATATTAGGCGTACCAATGATCACATTATAATTACCATTACAGTAAATATGCAAAACTACACTATATTATGCAAATATTATTTTATTTATGGATCTTACACCTATCTTTACTTGAGTAAATTAAAGAGTTCTTAAAACATTACTGCACGTGCATAAATGTGAGCAGCTGTAGTAAGATTAACAAAAAATGTATATTTATCTATATTTTATATTATAATATACGCATATTATGGTATCTAAGAATTTTCTACTTTCTGAAGATAATCAAAAATAATTAGAGAAATAAAAAATTACAATATATCTTCATTCCTTACCTACTCATAATTAATATCGATTCAGTTCGTTCTATTTGAAATACTTTAGGAAAAATAAACTAAGTTAAATCTTTAAATGTCATCAAGGATAAACAATTCTCATGTGAAACGAATAGACCAATGCTATTGTTAATTCATAAAAGTATTATGTAATATTGACTTGTAATTATAGGTATAGCTGATTAGTAAAACAAACGATGTGGTAGTATAAAGGTTTTAAATACCTATGTAGTAAGTTTATTAAATAATATTAATGTGACGCGCAATATTCTTAAAATTATTTTAAAACGTTAAATCAATAATGTCAACTATATGCATAAAATCAATGTGCTAAAAAATACCTAATAAAGTACTAAAGTAGTCTTCACAATGAACTGTGTTAAACCTACTTTTTTTAAAAAAAATTTGGGTACAAAAACCATTGTCGTTAAATTTTTTAAAAAAAATCATGTATTTTTTCTCCGTACATTTTGAATCACTTAATTTCAAATATTATAAATGCAAGGCTGGCGCGTACTATATATTTATTTTTATTTATAAAATATTTAATGATTTTTTTTAGTAATTTGTATTCTATATAATAATATATACTTACGGTGCTTAGTATATACATATACCTACATCTGATTAACGTTCATATTACATAATAATATACGACGTTCAAACGTTTCCATTGGTCGTGTTTCCATTTCCGTTTTGGGTCTATAATAATAGTATGTAATACCTTAGTATATACGCAGTACGACCACGTCAAAAATTATAAATCAAAATTGACATTTATCATCGGGGGGTCGATTCGGTTAACGTTTCGCGTACTCCGAGTAAGGCAATAATATATCGTTTCGATTTCCATTTATTACATATACGCATACACTCCGTTCGTGTAAAAAAGGCTCGGCCATATTAAACGGGAATATATATACAGAGTCCCCGTGGCGTAATGACGACGCTTAAACACCCTAATATAGGATATTGAAACGTTCACGGACTCATTAAGGCACCGAGACATTCATGTATAATAATAATCGTTCAGTTCAATCATACGTAGGTATACAACCGATCGTGGTAGTTCGATTCAAACGTCCGAGCGTGTCCATTAGCTTACATTTAATAATAATTTTTAGAAAAGAAAAAAATGATAAATTAAATAAATACAATTTCTATCCGTTCGCCTCCGTTGGACGTTGATTTATATTTTACTTTGTCCGAAATCCACATTATATAGCAATATAATATATATAGTGTAACATTTCTATTAACTGCAGTAACTGACTGTATACCTACATTGAAATCGGCCACGATTTATATGACCGGGACGTTCGATATTTCGTACATAAGTATATGCACTTTTTGTAAATTAAAAAAATATATTTTGAAAAATACCTCACATCATATAACACGCGCGATGTTAATAATAATATTATCACACAATATTATAGTTTCAAAACGAATACGTTTATATAATGTTTGTGAAATTAAATTATTAAGGTTTCCGTACAGAATACATCTACGATACTATGAACAAAGACCACACTATGTATAATATTGTAATAGATACACATATTGTATACACACAAATGCGTCGTCGTTGTCGTCGTATAGGGTGTCGGATTATGATTTGATTTTTTAAAGTGCTGGACACGGAAAATCCATTATCCCGACAACTATAGAAAAATACCCGCACAACTATACGCGTTAGACACCCTGTGCGTGTGCGTGTGTGTGTGTATGTGTGTGTGTGTGTGTGTGTGTGTGTGTGGGTAGACAAAAGTTTTTATGAACTTTTCCGACGCTGAATGTCACGGTTTAGAGTGTGTAATATAAAGTGTATTAGGTACATTATTTTATTTTTATTGTAAGTATCTATTCAGGCGAAAAATGAATTAACACCCCGGAATAGTGGTGGACGCACAATTGAAATGAGGACGGAATAAAAAAAAACCAATTTTTGTAAAACCCATTTTATAATACTTCGTGAGATTACGTTTTTTCGAAAATGACAGTCATCGCGATGATGGAGTAATATAATATAATATATAAGTCTTTTTTTTCTTTTCCTTTTTATGGCAACTAAAGTCGGATTTTGATGACCGAAATAATAATATTATTATCCATCATAATATTCAATCTAAAATGACTCGCGTAATTGACTACGCTCTAAATACCCACATCTCGTGGATTATTTTTTTTTAACCGAACGAGCGAACGTTCTCGATGGTTATCATCATTTTCGAAACACTCGGAACGATTTTTAAAACTACAATTTAAACAATATCGATGATAGTCCATCAAATATCATGACATTGCTTGCGGTTACAATACGTAGGTATGACATACCTAATACAAGGTAGGTGGTATAAAGGTAGGTATAGTACCTACCGCTAATCTCGGCATGCCGGTGAAACATTTTAAATTAAATCGCTCAACATACGCGCTTGTATATTCTCTTCATTTCATCCTGATCACTATACAGTTCACATCCGAGTGCAAATTTTCATTATTCAAGGATTTTCTTTTTATAACATACACACACAAACATTTTGTGTAAATTATAGAGCCCTCGGTCACGAATACGTTTTATATATACGGATGATAAAAGTGGATTCAAACACTTAAGAACATGACAAGACATAAAGTCTCAAGGTACACTCTTATTTTACGAGTAGTTTTTATTTTTAAATATACATATATATATATATATATATATTATACAATAATATACCTATATAGCTATGAATAAAAATTATTTCGTAGCTACGACGTGTAGCCTTATTTGTTTAAATTACGTCCCGAAAGAGATATTCACCACATCCATGTAATGAACAAAATAATGTAGGTACGTAATAATAAATGCATATGATATTATATAGTATACAAATGATGTCCTCTTACAACACAACATTACATACCATTTTAAAACTTACTACACACCGCATTATATATATTATTGTAATACGTGTGACATTTGTATTTTTTAATGTACCTATACTGCAAAACTAATTGTACTTCTCAAAATTATTAAAATATTAACATTTAAGACGTTATTACTATGCAATATCTCAATATAGGTTCAGACCTACTGTGATTTTGTGAATTAAATTCGACCTCCAGCTGTGGTAGACCACATAATATAGGTATATAATATATTATGTAAGCATTATAATTATTTTAGAGTATAAATATATCGCTTAACATTTTTTTTTTTTAAACACTGCCTGCATTATAGGCGCGTGCATAAAAATATGAAATTCTTAAATCTTAATTTCATGTCGTTACAGTGTTTACACATCAAATATGATATTATGGCGTATGGATTATGAATGTATATAATGAACGCGCGTGATATTGACAATTTGGATTTTTTTTTTAAATTCTAACATATATCTAACAATCATAATAAGTAATTAAGGTTATTAGTACTTGGCATTACCTTACAATTGTTTTAGTTCTAATTATACATGGCATCTATAAATAGTGTCGGCATAATAAACTATAAACCTATACTTTTTTTAAAGAATAAAATTATTTGTTCAAGTTATCTAATTTAAATTATTCTTCATCATCGAAACATCAAAAGCTTGTCTATACTAAATGTTAACATGCTGTCAGTAGAATATTAAAACAGTGTTTTTGACTCGTGATTTATGACACTTATGATAAACAGTATAATATAATATAATATAATATAATATTATATTATTATAGAAGAACACAATACGATATATTAATATAATATAACGAACGCATTAGGCACAGATGTTGTTAAACGTTATTCTAATATATTTCTTAAAATTACACGAGTGTTCAACGGAATATGACATACTATAAAGTTTATATTATTCCATACGATGTCGATTATGACATTACAATAAACCATTATTATATTATGTAATAAACTGTTTGGTACTTTGGTTTAACTAAACGTGTGTAGGTAGGTTTATCATTGTATATTTGTCTCTAACCGTTTGAAAATAAATGCTCAACAAATAAAACGATGGCCACTAGTTTACTAGAGTAAAAACGCAAACATAAAAATATGTTACTCTTATAAACTGATAATTTACAGATAAAATTCAGACCGTTGATTAACAAGATTAACGATTTCAAAAATATTTGAATACAGCGAAACATTATAAGCTATTATAATAATATTATATAGGTAAATTATTACACTAAACCTCTGGCCATATTTTAAGTACCTAACACTTAATCTATAGCATAATTGGAACGAATCGATATTATACTATATTATAGACTTTTAATTAAATGTAATATGAAAGAGTGCCTAACATATTTTAATTTTTAAGACAACTATAAAATCAATTGCAGCCAACTTTTCTTCCATAGTAAATTCTAGAGAAACGAAAATCCTACAAATGCGTTTAAAAACTGTTGACATATATTTTTAATTTAAGACATTTAAGGAACACTGCAGCTAAACTATCAGTATTTTATTTTTTCCAACTTCATCTCGTGTAAATACTTTAATACTAAATTAATTTAATAGCTCCATTAAGTCGTTTCCTTTAATTTTAGTATACATATACACAATAAAATATATATGCTACAATATACAGTTTGAGCACGTAATATAATATATAATGTATATACATCGGTCGTAGTACAATAATCACTTAAGCTTACCATTTTTACTATCGTTTTTATTTTTTATTTACGAAACAGATTGTCATTATAACAAGCACTTGCGAAAATTAACATTAATGCGCGCGAAGTTTTATGAAAATTATACTATATAATATAATATTGTTATTATGATATATCTGTTTATTAAATTTCCATTTTTAATGTAAATTTATTTTCCAACTTTTTAGCGACTGAACACGTTTTTATAAGAATCTAAAATAAATGGTTCGTATATTATTAAAACTATCTAGAACTATTAAACAACAGACATGGTAAAAAACTGCTGTATTTTTCATTTTATCGTAATCGTTTTACCTTTAAATGTACCTACCTATACAGTAAAGTTTAAAATTTATTTTATAGGTTTGTTCGTTTAGGATTTATATTGTATTATTGATACATCACTTTACTACCCACGTATATCCGATTAATAAAAATGAACATTTTTAAACCGTTATCCCTCGTTGACCTACATATGAGGTGCACTACTATAATACCATAATACTATATTATTCGTAAAACAAGAAAGTTCTCTACATTTTTGCGAGATTTGTTTTTTTAAACGTTTCCAAACGAATTACTATAAGGCATCCGCATACAGTCGTATAAATTAAACGTCTGTTTTTTATGTGTCAGTCATTTCGAATATACGCCGCTGAGGGACTGTCGTACCTATATCGTATGATAAAGTTTACAATAAAGCATTATGCGATGTACGCAGGCAAGACAGTATGCGTTTTTTATATATTTAAATATTACTATCACCACTCTTAAGACTACGCCTTCACGGCGGGGCCACTATGTGTATACAACCGCAGACATGATACTATATTATTATTATTATACGTCTTATTGCACAGTACTTTTTGTAACAAATCCAATTACGCACGTTTTGCGGTTGTAGTTGTTATTATTATTACAAAATACGATAATATTATCATAACGCTTTTCGAGCTGCGCTTTTTGTGCTCGCCCTTAAAGTGCACGTGTTTGCAGAGCGGCGCAGTCACCTTTGCAGCGAGTTGTTTTTTTTATTTTAGGCCAAACTGCACATAATGCGATTATTAAATTCAGTACGAAAAAAGCCGTAACCATAACGCGATAAAGGTTATATTATTATTACGAGTCTTACAGTCGCACGGTGTGGCGGTTGAAAATTAAATCGGATGACGGTTTTCGCTCTATACGCATTAAATTTTAGGTGTCTAGAGCCCGAGAACGGGTCGGGTTTTTTCAACCCTTTCTTCTCCGGCTGTAACGAATGCGCACATAATATTATTATTATATACGGATTCAGGTTGCTACATAGTTAGGGTCGTGTTTTGTTCCACCGCTCGCCGTACGCGTTTTCTCTATTTGAACCGCGTGGTATACCGCAGTTGCACGTATATAGGTATATACCGATAGTGGTCACCGACACTGCAACTGGCCGACGATGTTTAATATTATAATATACGATCGCATTCAATTTCATGTTTTGCAATCTTTCCCTCGAGTTTTCGGTCCACTCTGGCTCGTCAAAGTATAATATTATGACCTTCAATCACCCCAATGATAAGACATATATGACTGACGCAGCAGCACTATCCGGTATTTTAAAAAAAAAAATGTCTGTATTCGTTCGTTGAAACGATCTCAAGGTCGTTGTCAATGCTTATTGCTCATCACAAGTGGCCAGTGGGTGATAGGGAGATCGTGTGATCTATTAATCTGTGTATATTTCACATTATATGCGTGATACTACCTATCTTCTCCAAGTGGCGACATGTGCGGTCTTCACTCCCAGTGAAGTGGGACCTACAGTTGGAAATCGGACGACACCACTGCGCTACTCCGGCCTCACTATCCGGCAAGATATTATTTTACGTTCGAACGTCCTCGGCTCGAGCCGACGGAATGTCATGATGATAACAATAACGATAATGATAATAATAACGACGGCGGCGGCGGCGGCCAAAATAATGGACGATGCCTATAATGCACACATGAAGTATATTGTGATATTATGCGATGCAGCAGCTCCGGGCGGTCCGCCGCCGGCGATTATATTAATTGGGCGCGCATGTATTATACGTCGCGATCGCGCGTGTTCCGGCCGGCGGTGCACGCGCGGACGCTTTCAATTTATTATTTGTTTAGGGTCGTGCCGGGGTAGTTATGATATAATATATTATATAATAATAATATATACAACGTTTTATAAGCGACGGAGGCGAAACGTATTATATATTATAATGCGAGCACATCAAACGGGGCCCGGGTTTTCACCGTCGGGCTTGAATTACCGGGTAGTGGTGTAGCTGGGGTTGGTGGTGGTGGTGGAGTGAGGCGGTGGTGGTACAGTGGTGGTTTTTTTTAATCTCCCTCTCGCCGTATTTTTTTTATTTCATTTTTATTTTCATTCACCCCCCCCCCCCCCCGGCGTCGTCATAGTTGTTGTTTTTGTTGTTCCCCGCATACCCATTTGATTACTGAACCGCATCAGCGATCGCAATCGGATGGTGTCCGCGATGGACTGGAAAACCCGCCACGCAGCTATATACATCGACACGGACGTCAAAACCGTAAGTGCGCTGGCACAAAAGGGGTATATATATCGCGCACACGCACGGACACGGGACGTGCGAGCAGGGGCTGTTTTCGTGTTCTTATTCTTCAATTTCGTTCTTTTCGTTGCACGCGGGACCCGTCGACGAGACGACTACGCGGACAAAGGAAATCCATCATTACCAGATAGATATATATGTGTTTGTGTGTGTGTGTGTGTGCGCGCGCGCGCCTAAGTCGTAGCGTATCTATCTACGACTTTCTCGGGAAAAGATAAAAAAAAAAAAGAAAAACACGAATTAAGGTCCCGCGCAGAGGAGTGAGAAATTAAAACTTTTTTTCCTCTGTGTATTCTGCTGGGTCTTTCGGAACGCGGCAGACGAGCGCAGCGCACAATGCGTATTTTTTCTTTTTTAACTGTACTTCTATTTCGTCTCGAACTTTTGTGCGCTTGTCTGTACACAGCGTATATTAGAGATAAAAAAAAAAAGGTATATAAAAAACAAAACAAAAGACTCGTCGTAAAAACAGAGTCGCTGTAACGTCGTTTTCTTCGATAAATAAATTAAACGAAAGCACCGTATAAGTGTTGTTTATAATATAACGAGTATAATATGAAATACGAAACGTTATTTATTTTTTTCCTCCAAGCAAACGCGTACCAAATATAACATAATCATATATTATTATTACGGCGATTATTATATATATATATATATGGTACAATTTAAGTGTGTATAATATAAAAAGTAACAGTCAAAAGCGATATACGAACATAAACAAACAGTTCATAAATATAAATAACGTCCGACGGTATATTATATTCGTTATGCGCAATGATATAATATTATAGGCATCAATTTGCATATATTGGCATTGATCGCCGCAGTCGTATTTGTTTTACAATAATCGATTGTACATTCCATTGCGAATATAGAGAGAACTCAACATTTATAATAATAATATAGGTACCTATGTATTATTTTATTCAAGTATCAATTATATAATAATATGTTATTTAGGTAAACGTATTGTATAATATTATAATAATAATGTTGTTGTGTACCTTTGATAATGCGCAAGACTCATCAGAATACTATAATATTATTATCATTATAACTATAACTATTTTCGTATTATTATTATTGCGTCGTCGTTCCATCATGATTATTCGAAGCGGAGTTTAAAAAAAATTTAAATCATGAAAATAATATATCTTCCATAATTTATAACGGAAAGGTATTTAACTGTTTACAGTTTTGTATTCGAATGTATATAATATAATACAACGATTTAATTAATCGCTAATACCGTATAGTAGTGCCATCGCAAAATAATAAATAAATAAGCGTTTTTCGCCGTAAATACCCGCTCGGAACACACGCGAACATATATATTATTATCTCGACGTATTATTTATGTGTGTTTTTTTTTATCCTCAAACGTTTTCATTGTAATGCGCGTTCGATGCGCCCGCGCGCGTATAAATTATTGTTTGATTTAACAAACGTGCTCAAACTTCCAAACCTACACGACTTTTCCGGTAAAATAATTTGTAACGTATACCCGTCCAACGTAACGGTTCCCCGAGCATGCTAACCGGCCTTTTTCCTTAAATAATTTGTGTGATTCAAAATATGATTTTTTGAAGTTTTTAAATCCTTCCGAAAACCACGCGCTTTCGAATTCTTGAGTTTTTAAGAATGTCGCGAGGAGATCCAAACTTCTGTTTTTCAAACGAGAACCCGTCTTTTCTGCTGGAAATGTTGAAAAAAAAACATTTTTCTGAAAACGTTAACGTATCAAATTCAAACGAGTAGATTTTGAGTTTTTAACTTTGTGTACAAAGGACAATAGGTTCATGATAATGGGTTGAGAAAATATGGGGGCTACGATGATTTGAAAATCTTAATAATTAGGTAATAGTAATCTATCAAAAATTTTAATTCGTAAAAATGGTTAAATTATAATAAACACTAGAGCCAATATTGCATATACAATTAAATTTTATTTTGTAAAACAATTTTTAAGGACCATTATCTTTTGTATGAATATTTTAGTAACAGTGGAACTACTCTTTTGAATATTTTAAATTAGGTACATTAAAAAAAATTAGCCACTAAATAATTTACAGTACCTAAAAGAGGTGGGTTTTGAAAAACAGAAGTTTGTGTCAGCACAGGACACTATACAATTTTAAGATTATAATATAATATTATAGTCTTTAAGTAAATTTAAAAATACTAAAAACCAGAATTCGAATAAATTCGTTATTTGTGAAAAAAATTTGCTGTGTAAAGCCATTCATTTTGAAAATGCTACGGTTGAATTAGTTAAAAATTAGTTGAATTACTTGAATAGCACTAAATAATGGAATGTTATCGAATTTTTTCGCTAACTTCACGCACCTGAACAAATGGGGGTCAGCATGCTTAGTAAATCACCTTGTACATAAACACATAATTAGATGGTAAAATGTTACACGAACATTTTCCGGGTTTTGATATTAATTATATATAACCAGGTCGGTTTAATGTAATATTTTTTTAATATTAAATGGCATTATAATAATATGTACCTACCTACTCGCGGTTGGTCTCAGATGAACGGCCAAGAAACATACTATAATAATACTAATAATAATAAATGAACAGGGTGCCTATACGGTTGAAAATATAAAATATTTCTGAAATTCTACGAAGAATATAATAAATAATAATGATAATAGTAATATTATACAAGTCGTACAGTATCTATCGGTTTGCTGCCAAGTCATTATAAAAACGACGTATTTCATAACTATTATATTAATTTTAATTAACAATAATATAATACCTATAGAAATTGATTAAGGCAATAATAATAATAATATGTGTGTCACAGTTGTACGCGTATATAATAGTACACTCGTACACACCCTCGCGTGTACCTACCAACCATATATTAATATTATATTTATGTGTATAATGTTATAATATAATATATTATTGTACGCAGTTTCCGAGTCGTTTTCACGATGATTGTAACACGCTCGTTTTACATAAAATATACGCATACCTAGCTCTGTGTATAGTACCTATAATATAATATTCACCGTCAATTTTATTTCCACGATACGATAAACATGTTATTCTAACGAAGGCTGTGCCTATATAATGATATAATATATGTATTATAATATTGCGTAACACGACATTTAAAAAAAATTTATTCACGGAAAAAGCTTTCGCACTGGCAATGCGAAATGGGTGTGTGTGTGTTTGAGAGAGTGAGTGGTGTATAGGTATTTAATATTTATGAAAACGTTTTCGATTCTCGCGCGGAGATCGGAAAGCGACAACATAATTTATAGGTCGTATTATATATATATATATATACACCTCCGTGTAATGTATGTGTCTGTTATATTATATTATTGTGTGTTCGTATATAGGTACCAAGATTTTAACGTTTACATATTAATTCTGTATAGGTACATCAGTATAGATATTTGTTCGATACGGTCACCGAAACGCATTTACAGAGTGATTGTGTTTTATTGCAAGAAAATATACTACACGTGTCACGTGTGTCGTAAACACCATTTTAATTATTATATTTTAGCATGTTAGGTAATGGGTGTATCGATTTTTTTTTGTGTCCTTAAATACTATATACTATGTCAAATTTCGTCGAGATTTTGATATCTTTAAAATAACTACCTATATATATTGTCATCAAAATTATAGTTATTTTGTGTACCTAATTGAACAATGAATATTTTAAACATAATCGATCGCCACAGTGCAGTAAGTACCGAGTAACTACTCATCAAATAATGTCTGAAAATATTTTTTTGAAAATAAAAAATGATTTAATGAGACATAATACTAGACGTGTTCTGTGAATAAAATAAACGTCTGCACCCGGCCAATCACATTATACATATACAACCAACGCTGTATTTTGTAGCAAATTGACAGATCCAATACCCAATTAAAGTTGGATTTAAAATTCACCCAAAGTGCTGTAGTTGTACTCGGGAAACGACCGAAGACAATTGTGAATTCCGCAGGAGTGCGCCACTAATACGAAACGAACATACGTTTTTGGCAGGAAATATTTTCGCGAAATAGATACATTTTACCCTCGTGTATCGCATTTTTAAGACGGAGAGTTATCGTGCAATATACCTCGGTAGTGATTTTTACAATGACATATTTTACTTTCGTATACCAAAACACATTCTTGGACAATGAAAACTCCCAATAATGTCTGAACATCACTTCTATTGAACTGCACCAAACACAAATGGGAAAATGTACAATAAAATAGTAGTATCAAGTATTCCATAATATTCAATTTTGGAGCGCACCACTTTGCCGGGAATCCTAGTTCAATGTCTAACACAAAATTATAATTTAAATATTGTGCAGTGCACAACCACAGGTTATAAAATATAATAATATATTATTACTTGCAATAGGTACGTAGATAATGTTTAGGTGTCCGGTGACCGCGGTGCAATGCGTATACCTAACCACCAATAGTCCAATAACCATATGTACGATATATGTAATTTTATATGATTACAGCGTGTACAAGACGAGGCGCATCGGTTGCGAAATAATTCGAATATTCGATCTATTTAATGTATCATGCAATATATTATTTTAATACCTATAAGAAATATTAAAACATGTTATTTTATTATATAGGATTTTCACGAGTAAGAAACCGTTGGACCGAACGAGGCCGGATTTTTATTCGAACGGAAGTCAAGTCCAGCGATTCGGATCGGCCGATTTATTATTATTATTGTACGATCGTATCCCGCGGGGCGTGCAGCTCGTCGTGCGGTTATTATTTAATCGCCTATAACGCAATGCGAGAACGACAATGGCCTGGCATACGAGAATGATGGCGTCTCGTTATGGACCCCTAAAAAATAAATAATAATAATCGATTCTAGTCGCTTTGGTGGTTGTTCATTCGGAAAGAAACGACCGGACTGGACCTTTAACATAATGTATAGTTGGCTACACATACCCATGATATGGGAACGAGGAGGATCTCGTCACGTCGAATAGTAATAATACCAACGGTAATACATAAATACATTTTTACATTTTTACCTACTGTAATAGTAATAATAAACTCTCTTGGACCACGACCGCAGTATAATATTATAACATAATATTTATGTACCTACATCGGACGTCCTACGAGTATGCAAGCTCGGTAGGTATTGCAGCACTGTCTAGTCGATTCGACGCTATAAAGACAATACAAAAAGTTTTATCATCTATTTGCCGATAAGATTAATCTCAGAACTTCGGTAATACCCTAACAAAATAAAATAAACATAGATAACCACTTGATTCGTATTGCCATTATTATCTATATATCTATTAACTTACTTCTACTTCTTTTTTTATATATTATACATTCTTAATCTCCTGCATTAGAGTTGGAAGAAGAAACATAAAAAAAATCATGACCCACTTTTGGGAGTATAATATAATAGTTTGAGAAACGTCGTTCTACAAAGTATACACTACATTAGTGACTACAATTATTATAGTAATTATTATACACATCTATATAATTTAACATTATATCTTATATGCTTATCAAAATATTTTGAAATATTAGTTTAGCGTGCTGTGGTTTTTATTGTCCTGAAATGTGTGTATCGTTGGTCATTATCATAACAAATGTTTTGTTTTCCATTTCTAGAGAAATAAAATATTGTGTTTATATAATGTATATGAGTTTTTAATTAGGTACCTATACCATTTTTTGACTGGATAAAGTCGTGAATATTATAACTTGTTATAATGGATGACTTATAATCGACAAACACTCATCACTCATCGGTCATCAATTAAATTGGCACTCTCTTTATTGTCAGTCTATTACTAAATGAAAAAATTAATAGACAAAAAACACAAACACAATAAATAAACAGTATACATTAAATTGGTATAGTCGATAATGTTTGAGAGGTCGGATTGGACCTATTTTATGTTCTGCGGATAGAAGGACTACAATTATTACAATAATAAAAATGCTCTAAGTGTTATATATATATAATATGTCAATTATTATTCATTAATAGACAATAACATTAAACTTACTTATATGCCCTGTGGTCTGTGGACAACATATTATTTGAGACTTGTGTATGCATATAACCGTATAATAGGTATAAATGTATAATGATAGGTGTCATAATATCCGTTGCGCAGATGACAATATTATATCATATTAATATACCTACGCTCGTGCGTTAAAAATAAAAAACAAGTATCATAATAATATTGTATACCTACAAAAATAATAATATCGGCCAATATCGGTATCGACTATTGTATTGTATAGTACTACCTCTATTATATTTTATTATACTTTGCACAACCGTCGCTGTATCGCAGTATTAATAACTAACTTTTAAGGTACAAATAAAAAATGCGTATATGTTATTGTGTAGCATTTCCATGCGGACAATTGATTTATGCAATTATAATAATATATTATAAACGAGCGCGTCTGGGTCCGACGTATACGGCGGCGTTTGGTTTTTAAACAAAACGTCGAAATATTAATAATACAATAATAATAATATTACGATTTTTCACGGTTTTAGCGCGGAATATTCGACAATGCGAAAAATCGCATTCGATGCCGATTAATCATCGCTCGCTCAGCCACCGTCACTCGCGCGAGGGACTGGGATTAACGCAGGCCGCTTGAACGCTGTAGTTGTAGCCTGGTCCTCCGCAAACCCTACACACGCGGACTAGCATTTAATATATATATTATATTATATATTACGTTATATTTGTGTTGAATATATCGTCTCGAATTGGGGCGGCGATTACGCGCGAGCATTAATAACGACGCCACTTCCGTCGGCCTTTCGGAAACTTCCGTGTGCGCCGCAGCCGACAATATAATATTATATATATATATATGACCGCAGCAGCCGTCGTACGTGATCCGCGTAAACGATCGTCGGACAACCGCGGGACCATGCGATATTATACTAAGACGAGTGCAATATATAATAAATGTATATAATATAGTGTAATGTATTATAACATACGCGGCAACCGTATTTCCAGTATTATCTACACCACATGGGTAGGGCTGCTAGCTCACGTTGCATGCACTGCCCCTATGGTTAGGATATCGCTAGGCGCACCCTCTTCCGGTGCGAGAACTGTAACGGCCTCCGGGTCTAGTTCTGTGAACGCCTGGGTCGCCCTCCTGTGGTCGGAGATATGCTGGATACTCTGTGCTGCCCTATCTTCGAAGAAAACCTTGCGGATTGCCCATGGAGAGAGGACTTGTTTTAAGAGACTATATCGGGATCTTCTTTAAAATTGTTGATGAGATCCTGACTCTCGGGGAAAGCGAAGAGAGAGCTCGCCAGGCGGCTGAAGCTGCCGGGGGCTAAGACAAGCAGGGCAAGCTGACTTGAGAAAAGAGCACTCAGCAAGTGACGTACAGGATGAAAGGCTCAAGCCGGTCAGAGAAGACAATCATTGGACGCGAGGTATAGAGCGGTGGACTTTGGTCGGCCCGCGAAGACCGTTGCATAAAATAATAATGTACAGCTGGTACATTAAATTATGTGAGGGATAAGGCGGGGTATCTAAGTAGTGAATGCTGAAATATCTACCTATTCATTTTAATGCTAGAGCTGTGTGATGATCGTTATGCACGCGTGTATTTTTGAAATGAGGATAAGACGTTTTATTGTGCGTATTGTTGGACAATTTTTGATTTTCAAAAGCGTTTTAGAAGGGTTTTTTTATTTTTTCGTTTCCACAGCTCAATTATAGTTTAATTAGAATGTCCGTTCGTCTTCGTTCGGCGATAACTGCAACAACGTAGTGTCACTATATTATATTGTACAATACCATATACAGGTTTATAGTTTATGGAGCATAGTATTATACGCTGCACTCTAAGCGGAATCCAATCATCGCTATTCGCAGGCTCCGAGAAAAAAATGTTTGCAATAATACTGTAATATATTACTTAGTCAATAGTTTTTTTCCGCCCTTTGTCATTATAAACCTTACATGGTATAAGTGCGCTGTATAGCTACGTACACAATGCCTTCGTCTTGTACACTTAAAAATAATATATAATAATATACTTCGTGCAGTATAATATTAATAAACGAACGCTTGCATCATAGTTGGAGTATTATAATATTTGTGTATAAAGTTGTGTACTTGTGTTCTATTATTAGGCACGTGGTTGAATCGTTCCGGCGAAAACATTTGGATTTATCACAAGAGCAGCACCTCGGAAAGGCAGCTCTTATATTATTATGGCATATAAAACTGCTGCAGGCCTCGCGATAAATAAAAAGGTTTGCAAACGGGCATCGTATATGTATATAATAATAGTCTCGCCGCCGCAGATATACGGACGAAACAAATCAATTTGATCATCGGTCAACGAGCGCTTACGAATGACTGAATGGAAAAACAATATGTATATATATATATTTGTATGTGTACAAAGGCACCGCCAAACTCACATTTATTATTTATCGACCTACTCGGATGTGAACCCCTACTCGTGTGACTTTCCAGAAAAATAAACGACGTGCTCTTGTACAACAGGGTGATACATGCAGCCTTCTGAATATTATTTTAACGTGAGCACGCTGTATGTGCTTTTGCAGGACACGACAAACATCGTACAGAGGTTATAGTCATAGCTGTGTGTGTGTGTGTGTGTGTGCAGGACTCGGTTGAAAAATGTGTTTCGTTAAATCTGAATATAGGTATAGGTTATGAAAATCAGTTTTTGAATGTCGTGCGCCGTCTCGCCCCGCAGGTTCGATTGATTTCGCGCGTGATTGACGGATAAGAGAAAAGAAAATGTACCTATAGGTATATTTTATATAGTTATTATAACTCATATTATTTTTATGTAAATGCCGAAAAACCGTGCGCGGTTATGCATTACGCGTCAAGTTGCGGTTTAAATTAGTTTTCGAAAACGAATTGTTTTTTACTGGCGCAGTCGTCACCGCCCACCGCGAAGAAAACGTCTCGGAAAATATTTTGCGTCCGACTATTATGCATATACCTAGGTATAGGTACGCACACAGTGTCTGCGGAAACTCGTTGAACCGTACAATTATGTACACACAGCATGCGCGCAGACACGACGCGTTTTAAATTACATTTTTGCCGACGTGTGTACAGAAACCGATGAGTATTATAATGACGTCGATGTTCTTTTGTATATTCTGTGCGAGACAACGAGTAATATCATATTGTATTGTACGAGTACAGTGACGTTTTTTGTAAACAAGCGCTTTTACGTGCAGGAGTGTTCCAAAAGTTTCGAGTGGCCACACGCGGGCTATCGATCGAAAAATATACAGATGGATATATTATTATTATTATAGGTAGCCCGTATATATTATCATAATATTGAAGTCGGTATCATTCGAATGAAAAGAGTTTGGAACAAAATATTATGTACTTTACCGGCCCACTGCCCCCCCCCCCCCCCCCCACCAATCACAAATATGATAGATTTTTTTAAATAAAAATCTTTTTCGACTTGATACACATTTCAAGTGTTTACATTTTTTTCCGAAAAAATAATAAATTTTGTGAAACAATATAATATTATACCTATAGATAGTAAAATAAGTTTAAACAACGGTTTAGATTACAATTTTCAAAATGTTCTATTTCTACACTAGATTTCATTATTCCCGGTAATAAATAAAACGTTTTTTTGATGTAATAAAGTTAGAATTAGAATTCTCAGAGTCAAAAAAGAAACTTAGAAAAAAATTTTGAAAGGAGTGCGATAAACTAATTTTAGCCGAAAGTTAGCAGACCACGGGTTTTCGTTATTATACTTAGAGTAGTGTAGTCACCTCGTAATGGCAGATTCATGAGATTTGTGGTCGACATTTAAAAAAAAAAAAAAGTCTAATTAAAAACGTCTAAATAAAGTTTATTATAACCTACGAACCGCATGTACATTAATATAGACTGCAGTTAGTAGTTAATAGTTATCCGGAGTAGAGTCAATTTCTCTAACAGCCGTATAATTATTTCTAGCAGAAATGTTTTCATATACGTTATTATAATATAATATTATGTTATAGGTGCAGCACCTAATTGGCATTTTGAATGATTTATTTTCTTGGGGAACAAGTTACAAATTAGTTGTATACGTATGCAAATAATTAATACTTCAGTGGCAGCGTTCGCGTGTATACAAATTAAATTGTGAAATACCCAAAGGACTGATTCTTGGAAAGTTTGACATCAGCATAAACTATGTGATACTATATTATACCGCGACGTTCGATCTGACTCGTAGGAGCCACATAAAAAAACATTTTATTTAAACGTAACCATATAGGCACCTACCTATATATTGTTATTATAGTTTAAAAGTTCTTCTAAATGACACATAATTACACATAGTCAAATATAGTCACGATTGTATGATAAATAATTATGTTACTAAAATAAATAACTAATACAACATGATTTAAATAATTAATTATGTCTGACCCTTCTGTGGGCGTAAATTAACATTTAATTATTTAATAACGCGTTTCAAACATTTTATAAAGCAAAATTAAGTATATGGACAACATATTATATATACATTCAAATGATTTCGAGAGTTTCACAGCGAAGCCCGTCAAACCATAGTTTATAGGTACGCAGGGTGTTAATATTTTATAGGACTTTTAAAATTTTCAAACGCTATCGTTCGAATAATTGATGTGTATAAGACTTTAAAAGTGTAATGAATAGAGCAACATATAATATTATAATGGTATAAGAAAAGAAAATGACTTAAAACGGTATAAGACGGTATTATACGTAGTATATGTTATAAATAGGTACCAGCAGTATGCCTAAAACCTCTGAATACCGGACACTCTCTGTCACTGAAATTTTGTTCGCTATTTAGAGGTGTCGCTGTATATTATCTGACTATAGGTATGTATAATTAAAAAAGTTAATGCAGTATAACCATGGTAAGTATATTATATAACCATGGTGTACGCGTTTGGCTGCAACGGCGTATCGAACAACGACCCATTATTGCGGCTGAAAAGACAATATTATATAATATTAATATTGCACTGTGCGTGTTGAATTTTCCGCAGATAAAGGTTATAACGAGTTAAGACTTTATACCAATCTTAGCGTAAAATAGTAGTTACCGTCATACAATCGCTATACCTGCAAATCAACTCTACGCATAATAATATTATGATGCACTATTATTATATACAATAATATCATGTATTAGATCGTCGGAAAAACAAACGGGAGAGTCGCTCTGCTGTATAGCATGAGTCGAGTGGACTTCGTCGTTGCACGGTAGCTAGTCACTTTAACAGATGTGTTCAATTTTAATCCAATGATGATAAGTGTATATTAGATGAAAAACGGTTCTGACTATATCAATAATATTAACAATAATATCTTAGCGTAAAATAATATATTGTTATACCTACCGATATACAATACTATATTATGGATACCTGCTAGTCTACCCTGAATGATATTATGATGCACTTATTATACGATATTATTTATTAATATAAGTTAGTTAAATAATGTAATATTAAAGATCATCCGGAGAAAAAAATGGGGAAATTTACTTTGCCGGTGTCGAGTATATACCACGTCGTTGCAAAATAGCTGGTCACTTTGATGTATGTGTGAAATTTTAATTCAACGATGATAAGTCATAACATTGTATATGAGGTAAAAGACAGCAGTCCTAAGTGCGGAGACGGCTGCTGTCGGCCTATATTATAATATTACGTATATTCATAATAATTCACGATTTTGACGAATTGCATGTAATTATTCAAACTTTCATGAAAAATTAATGCGGGGCCGTACGCTAAACTTTTTACTTTCAAATTCTTGTAAGGAAAACTTATGAGAAACGCCCTGGTAAAAAATAACTTAATGACATTCCAAACCGCAATGGCGTGTTAAAAATACTAAAATAACAGTATATTTAATATTGTAGTATATTTATTTAACTATTTTTGATTTTTTTAAATCTATTAATAGGTATTTGTATAAGACTGAATATTACGATATAACAATTATTAGTATGTAAAACAATGTATTATAATAAATGGATAATACAAGTATTGAATAATATCAACTTCAGGGTTACTAGTCGAGCGAAGCGATAAATATTTTTTCATATCAATTATTTGACTGAACGAGTGGGCAGCTATTGATCTATAACACATCCCCCCACTGTTATTTTTTTCAGGGTGACCAGATGAAAACCTATATATTATAATACAAATTAAAAACACAGTTTTTTTTCATTCTTTGTTTGTACATGCACAACCAGCAAGTTGTTAATAGGTATATATAATTTTTTTTTTAATGAAACGTTTACAAGATACTGATAAAAAATTGACTATACACAAAATCACGGAATTTCATTGTGAAACCTAATTACGTTTACCCCGTTGTAGAAACTAAAAAGTACAAACTTTATATTGTTATAACCTATACCCACCTATATAATATAGTAACATTATATATATATACACACTGTTGGCATTGTGTACAATTGAGTTTTAATTTTGTATAATGTATATAACATTATAATATACCTGAAATCGTTATATACCAATAATAAAAACCAAACTATAGAGAGTTTTACTTTTTGTTTAAAATGCAGTTTTTTTTTTGTTCTCTTGACTTGAAACTGTGAAACCGTTTTTACAATACACCGTGCACCCATATAGGTCTTCGTAATAATTTATCAAATAGAATACAATACAATTATTTTCAAAGCGTCTTTTTTGCCTTCGCCAGCGCTCGAGAGGTTCACAATATTTTACAGGGCTCTCGGCAGCAGGTATGATAATAACGCGTATTTGTCTTTTTTTCCAACGCAGTTGATGTCGGATCACCAACACCGTCTGTGTCTGACGTTCGTCATCTTCCTTCCTTCCGAGAATTTCCCCTCTTTTTTATTATATTCTATGCCGTTTTGGTGAAGTCGGTGGTCCACGAAATGCCGCTCTCTTCCGCTGCGAAACCCCCGGAATCAATTGAAAACATATTACTCGCCTCCAACCGACCGCCGAAATCAATGTACAAATACGTACAATCTAATAAATTCGACGATGCGCACGCAATTCACTGATTAAAATGAAAAATATGTTAACGTACCTACTTCTAATTTACGCGTGTAAACTGTGCATGTAACCCCCTACTACGTTGTCTTACCTTTTTCGAGTATCGTGACACCATCAAGACTGCCAACTAACTCATGGGGCATAGTTACGGTTAGTGTCACCTCGGCACATTTCATTTCTCTGGTCTGACCTATCTTAATTGTATAAAAATATTCCACAAATACTTGCGATTATTGAATGCCTCCAATACGAACTCAACAACCTCGACACCCCCAACACCCTGGATGCGGTACTCGGACCAGACACCATCACACAATTTTTCAAATTCTTAGATAAAACTAAATTATACAGCTGGATTTAATGAGAAAAAAATATGTATGTAACTCATGGCCACTGTGCGATGACTATAAAAAAATAAATAAATAACAATATTTCCAACCATAATCCAATCATAATACATGTTGTTATATATTATATTAAATAATTTAATATTGACGACCATCTATATATAGTATAGATAATGTCTACACCAGTGTTTCTCAACCTGGGGGTCGCGACCCTCCTGGGAGTCGCCAACATATTATTTAGGGTCGCGTATGAATTAAAATTGTATACAATATATATATGTATTATATGTATCTGTAAATATTATGGGTATAAATTTTGTTGATTAAAAATAATTGTAACATTATATGTGTATAATTATATATAGTATTATATTTTATGTGATGTACATTTGCACAGTAATTTTCGTATTGATTATTAATAGTATTTAAAAAATAATATAAGGTCTAAGGGGTCGCTAAAAAATTGAATTTCAAAAAGGGGGTC
Organism: Acyrthosiphon pisum; assembly: GCF_005508785.2. Lineage (NCBI taxonomy): Eukaryota > Metazoa > Arthropoda > Insecta > Hemiptera > Aphididae > Acyrthosiphon > Acyrthosiphon pisum. Next base: position 164,028,919 of record NC_042494.1, on the reverse strand, counting down.
GCCAAAGTAAAAAGATTTAGAAAACACTGGTCTACACGACACGTGAACACATAATATATATCATATAATATAGTATAGTGAAACATCATATTATAGTGAAGGGAATCACGCGGCAGACCGCGGCCCTTCGGGGGCGAAGTCTTGCGTCGAAACTCATTATAGTTACCCTACAGGGTTCCTAAGGTCCCCGAATTAAAATTATTTGTGGAGCGACCCCGAGCTGGCTGTAAGTTTCCGTGGGCGTCGCGATGACGGACATATTTTGAGCGCACACGTTCCAAAAACAAACGACCCGTTTGTTTTCCCAACACATCCGGGCGCGGCAGCACCAGTTAATTGAATGGGAAATTATGGGCCCCCGGCCGACCTGGAAGGGGTGGTGCCGGCAGCGGTCATCCCCGGTCGTCCCGCCGACCCGTTTTGCCGGGTCCCCGCACCCCAACGATCTATATAATCGCACAATCGTGTCCGCGATCGCATTGGTCATTACGGTAAATTTCATCCTCGTGGCAATAAAACGTATATATATATATATATAATATTTATGTATAGTCCATGTACCTATATAAAATATATAATATTATACCGCGGGACCGACGCTCTGCTGCAGTGATATCGCATTTCACGCATAGCTCACTTTGCATGTACATATATACTATATATTATACGAGTAACTCTCGAGTGATGAGAAGATTTTCCGGAAATTGAAACGGTGCTCGGGTAGTATATATTAATATATATATAGTTCGAGTCGCAGAGATTTCGATATTTCGTGGCAGTGAAAATTACGATACCGCAATTCAACGTCATTGTTATTATCATTTATTTTATTGTATAATATAAGCGTATATTGCATTATATTATAAATAGATATTGACGGTTGAAAGCTTATCAATTATCAGGCCGGCGGGGGGTGGGTCTGTAATGGGAAACTAGTAAAATAACATATTATAAACGATGCACAGCGTCCCCGTTACATCTTATCACTTTCAATCGCCAATACTATTATCATGATTATACACACTGCAGCGAACGACGATTGACGATCCGATTTACTGATGGATTTTCAAATATTTCACTCGGCGTTTGATATTATTATTATTATTATTATTATTATTTATTTATTTATTTTTCATCTTCTATTCGGACTGCATAATATTATAATATTTTTATTATTAAAACCAACGCGTCGACGGTTACTGCAGGTATCCTATAAATAACGCCAATAACGGTACACGAGTTACATAACTGGTGAAGAATAACAGAGTCCAAATAATGTGTCCATCTTAACAACGAATCTATTAAACGAATGGCTTTTAAAACGAAAAATAATTATAATAAATTCTATTTGAATATATAATATAGAATTAATAACTATTAGTCTATACGAGCTGTTTCGTGAACCGGTCGGATAATCTTGATTTTATAATTTTGTAAACGCATTATAAAATATCGTCAATATTATATAATATCATAGCCGACGAAAAGTTGTACAGCTCAAAAATCTAATTTCGAAAAATACATTATAATAATACAAAGTTTATTCGATTTAATTTAAAAATAATCGGTACGTGACAGAAAGTTTCGAAATGAAAACGCTTGGAAATGAAACCCACCGAGCCAATGTGCATCGGAACCTACGAACCAATATTTATAGCTTTCTGAATAAAAATACGAACAATAATAATTTAATTACATTCCTGGTAAACAATAAATATTTATTTTTTTGTGTATAAATAATTTAAACAAAAAAGCTATACCTATGTTTATATCGAAACCGTTCATAAAAAATATCGCAAGGATTATCGTTAAATATATTGTATACTTAGTTTTGTGTAATGTTGAATATTACTCAATATTATTATAATATATAGTTTTATGGACTATAGAATAATAATTGTTATAGCTAAAAGAGTAAAATACCCTCCATATATATATAAATATATATAATAGGTACATATATACATCGCGTCATCATAAATAAATAATGATAAAAATGTTCAACTCGATATTATTATACGATACTATCGACAAAAGTGTAAAATATTTAATTAAAATTCGAGCGCGGGTGACAATAGCCATAGCATAGGTGCATTCATCGAATACACGTCAAAAATTGAAAAGTAAAAATGGTTGTAAAAATAATAACGTCGAGCAAAATTATACGGTTCGTGGTGTCCTGCGATTTTAACATCGTTGGCCGGTCTGTGAGTTTTCCATATACTTAGTACTTTACACATACGGACTTGGCGCTCGAAACTTCGGAGACTTTTGTTCAGATCCGCGTGTTTCTTCTCTTCCGCATAATAATATATAATATCATGGTTTACCCGTCACTGCAGCAGGCTACACGCATATATATATATTTATATATAAGTATTATATACGAACCACAGCGTAATATCGATTTCAATAAACGCGACAATTTATTTCGATATTATACGGAACGGTGTTGTTACGCGTCTAGGAATATCCGTACACAGCCGACCGTATAATATTATTATATTATGCACACGTGACAGAAAATTATATTATGATCGTACAATGGGCTGCAGACTTCTTGTTGCAGCGGATCCGGACGCGTTTCGGTGTCTTTGGCTCCGCGTACGGATAGCTCTCCGTCTTTCACCGCCGACTGCAGTCGTAGCCCGTCCGTCGCTACATATTGTAATAAATAATAATATTATCATCACAATGCGAAGAACTACGCGCATAATATTATCGGCGTTATCGAATAATATAATATTATTATTATTATTATAATGTGTGCCGCTTGTATATTATATTATACGGCTGTACGTGCGAGACACGAGTCGGTCCGGATATAATATTCACGCGCGAGACGTCGGCGTGCGGATCAAACGCATATAATAACAAGTACAGTATTATACTTATACTTATATATTTATATATATATATATATAAAACGGGCACGGGGCTGAATAATAGGTTCATTAATTTCTAATTACGGCGATCATTCAACACTAATCAACCGTATACGACGTACGTGCAGTCTAACGGTGCAGAGCTATGTCACATCACACGAACACACACACTCTGAGTATAAACATGCTGATACCCGATTTGTTCTCTCGGCGTGTAATACGATTTTGACGTGTCTCCGATGTACAGTCTCATAATATTATATTGATTAACTGACTATCTGCGAGCGCGTATGACGTTAAAATATTATAATATGTCTGTACGGTAATGTTATTATATTTTGAAAATATGGCCGCGCTCGTAAACCCAAAGTCATCGTGGGTGTAGTGTATGCGCACGACGTCGCATAACCAATATAATAGTATAGTGAGAGTATAATAATAAATAGTGAGTTAAAAATAAAAAGATATAAATTCGATGAATGAATAAAGAAAGCGAAGTAAATGAGATAGTTATGTGACAATCGACGAGTTGATTTTGTATTTGAATACAGTCGTGAAGCCTGGAGTTAAGACACCCCCACCCCTCGACCGTATAATCCAAAAATATATTAGATTTGTGAACGCCCTCCCCCTCAAATTGTATTTACGTATTAAATTAAAACACCATTCTTTAAAAAAATCTTGGTTATCGTGTAACTAACAGATAGATCTGGAAAAAATAAAATAAAATTGATGCTATAATAGTTAGACGTACCTAAGACAAAAATTGTCAAAATTGTATTTATAAGTAATTTATGAAATTAATATATTCATGTTAGGAAATTCCCATAGATAATATTTTGAAAAAACTTAATGGGTATACGTTTTTAATTAATTTACTCCAAAACCATGTTGCTATTTTAAAAATTCTAAAAAATAAACTACTTGACTTAGATAAATGTTTTTGGTATCAAAATTGTTATTATGATCAGATTTACAAATTGGGCATTTGGAATTTTACAAAAAAATTTTAATCGAGCTTAAAAGTTTTTATTTTCTTTTTCAAGAAATAAAAATGAAAAAATGTAAGCTATAAATAAAGCGCAAGTATAGCAATAGAAAAATCTTTTTATATATTGATTATAACACATTTTGTTGCATTAGTCATTACATTTTTAATGTTGAACTTAATGATAACTGCAGCAGTGGTAAACACAGTATGACTAAAACTGCGAGTCGCAGTAACGTAAGGTACAACTGTATCAACACTATTCAACACCACATGCATAGGTACTTATTTTTTATACATATTTATATGTGGATTGTTATTCGTATCAGGTATATCTTAAAACTTATAACTTATAAGTAAGGCAAGTAATTTACGTCTTCTACTATACAATCCGTATAATAATATGATATTATACTACACGCAGTCGCGTCGTGCCGAACGACTTTTCACCATGCCACACCTCATCGCGTCGATCATAATATTATATTCTCGGGATAAACTCCGTTTCCTGTTGGGTGCATAATAATATTATACACGAGTAGTATTCTACTTATTGATATTTTATTATTATTATTATTATTATTATTACTATATATAATGTGATAATATAAATGTGGTACCTACACGAACAAATTACTTCCTGCTGCACGTGCAGCCGACGGGCGATTGGGTATATTTAATATATCGTATGTAGACGATAAATTATAATATTATAGTAACCCGAAACCGAAGGAAACGACGAAATATAAGTGGTATTTAATGGAATATTATAGGTTTGTTGAGTGTACTTTCTGCGGGGTGGGGTGTGGTGTATATAATATAGGAATGAAACTAAAAAGTCACGGTTACCGATTGGAAAGAAGGACGAACTCAGGACGTGACGAAGTCGTCGGAGTCGTCGAAGTACTTGACACAGTTCGAAATTGACGGAAGTGACACGCATCAGCGAAATTCGGTCTCTGCGGGACCGCAGCTATACTTTTAATAACGAATACCTATAACCGGACTGTGAGCGATCCGAACCCAAAAGTGAGTAATAATAATAACGATGATGATGGCATGCTTAGACCGATGCAATAACAATATAATAGAAAATAATAATATAACACCTACGGCGTATAAAATAGTATTACGTTGTCACAATACGTGCACAAGGCGATTTGCTTGACTCGTAAGTTTGGTATAAGACACCATTATAATGTATAGCTGTGCGCATCGGTGTGCATCATTTGGGATTTTTTAACAAAATATAAAACGTACACTCCTGGAGTTAAAACAAAATAGTAAAACTCCATGTTAAAACAAATAAAATTAACAACTTCTTGTATTCGTTTTGAGTGAACGTTTTTAATTTTAATGAGTCGTATAGGTATATTATAAAAATAGGTACTATTTTTTTAGTTTCTAAGCGGAGTGATATTTAATATTTTCATAAGTGTATATATATTTTGAAACAAAAATATTATTTAAATATATCATGTCGATGCATGAACATCGAATATAATTTTTTTTTTTTTTTGAATTTAGGTTGACTGCGCATAAATGTACAATAAGAGTAGAGTATTCGAACCTCGGACGTTATACGCCACGTGAAATTTTAGATTGCGAACTACTGCGCTGATAGATGCTCTTGCATACTTTAAATACCTAAACTTTTTTAACACTATTGGTTCAATATTTGATGACCATATGTCATATTATTGGAACCTATAGATTATGCATAGATATTTTCTTGAATAAGAGATTCTTCAGAACATTAATCTAAAAACTATACGATTTGATATTTAAAATCCAGTAAAAAAAATCCTAAATAAAAGCGAACGTATTTTTTTTTTTAATCGGTGATATAATATAACAACAAAAACATAAATATTTACTGAGATGGTGATTATAGTTATTTTTATGTTTACATTAATGTGGGAGATATAATAATATAAAATTTTTGATATACTGATATGTGCGTATTTTAAAGTTTTAGGTAGATATATTATTATGATGTACTTGCATAATAATAATAATATAGCGTGTGTTCAAGTATATATATGCATTACGATTTAAGGTTTCACGAAATATATTCGGTTTATTAACCCTATCTCGACGATGGCGTGTTGGTCAGTACCTAAATAATCTATGTGTATATATATAGTATACATATTATTACTGTTACACGAGTACCCACTTAATTTAAATTAATATATTATAGTGGAGTTTATATTATATATTTATATGTGTATAGAGTATACACCGTTGTCGTTCACCGAAAGTATAATAATTAAAACATAAATTATATTGTTATGTGAACAAGACATGACCTACGCGTGTATTGGACTATTGTGCCATGAAACAACATTATTACGATGAATAGATTACGACATTTCGAGTGAGAAGAATAACAAATATAACACATTTTGGTAAATAACAATATCCTCGCGTACAAGGTGGTATTTCAACGTATTACTATAACCTATATAATATTATACACAATGACAATCGTCTCGGTCCGTTTGTGAGTTGTCGGGGAACACAAGAAATTTGATGCCATTATCTAAACAAATGTACTTATATTATATTATAGGTATGTATATATTGTCAACCAAACGATTATATACAAAATATACCTATAAAACACTTCGCCTCGCGATAATAACGATAATTCTATTTCGAACAGTCCTTATAATTGATCAGCAGTGTGTTTCCCAAACCTCGTGTGATGGTGGCCGACGATCTACACTAGGTAACGACTAACTAGTAACTATACATTTTTGATTAATTATTATATCTGTTAAGCACATTACCCCAAAAATTTGAATTCTTCTGGCAGACGCGTAGCCAGTGAAAGGGGGGAGCGTGTTTTTAGTGTTAGAACACTCCCCCATCCCAACCCTTTCGACCTTATAATTCAAAAACATATATTAGATGCGTGAACTCCAAATTATTGTATTTAAATATTAAATAAAAACACCCCCTTTGAAAAATCCCGCAAACCCGCCTGTCGGCAGGTATATAGGTATGAGTGCGGTTTAACCGGTCTATACCCTCTATAATATCTGCAGCAGCGCCACAATGCGGCCGGCTGCTGCAGGAAACCGTGACGAGGGGAGGAGAGTAAATTGAAGTCGGTGCTCGCAGTTAAAAAATAAACATAGTTAAGAAGAAAAATAAGAGTGTATCTCATTACCATGCAATATACGTTGCGCTCGCCCCCGTGGAGACCAGGCACGCATTTTTGATTTCTCGAGAGATATACTTACAAAAATATACACACTATCCCTCTATTTAGGTACACATAGTGAGTGTTACAACAACAACCGACTTTAATACGACTGAATATTATTCGTATATTGCGTTCTATTATATACCCTTAAATAGCACATAACGTTGTTAGGTACTACACACACACACACACACACACACACCCACACCCAATCAAATTTCGTGTTTTCTATTATCGTAGCTGGTCGCGGATAAAAAAAATTCTGTTAAAAAAAATGTAGAATATATTAAACTCATACCATAGTTTTATCCTTCACATAAAAACTAGAAATAAAAACTTGACGTTTTGTAGTTGTTCCTCTATAAACGGTAAAGGCATATTATTATTATTATTGTGCTGTTTTCGTATGTTGGTGAGATAAATCCAAATAATAATATTCTATTATGTTCTGCAATCGTATAAGGTTAGGGGTTATCGATATTAATACCCACGCTTAGTGATGTAAATTTTCATGAAAATTTTGAAAATGTTATAATTTATCATATTAATTTCTTACCAATTAAATCTTTTGTTATTATATAGTTGTAGTATATTTAACCTTCATAATTATATTTTTAAATATGTACTTTTACCACCATTTATCTATTTTAATATAATATATACATATATTATAATGAACATTACATATATAATTATTCTAATGAACATAATATAGAAAATTCAAAATACAAATCATTAAATATATATAATAATAATATATACCTATAATTTGTATATAATATTTAACTCGGTAATAAATGTGCGTTTATATGGCATCACGGTTTATTTACAGTTTTTATTTTCTACTGTAGCCAATTTCAATTCTAGTCCTAATCTTTACACATTATAGAAAAAAATATTTGTTATAAACAATATTCTTTCCGATAAAAATGAAAAACCAAAAATTATTATTATGGCATAAAATTAATCTTTATAGAATTCAAAGGAAAAAAGCATTTTACTATAATTCGATATCTCTATCCGAGCAATGTGTGGGTCTGAAAGGGTTAAAAATGTTGTATTTTTACTTTAGTATAAATTATGAGTGTATAATCGTTTTGTTACAATTATTGATTTTTCAATTTTTAACGGAGGTAATTTATTGTTTGATTCACTTCCTCAATTTTACTCGAATTATATATTTTTTTATTATAAGTGTTTTGTTTGATTCTGACGTTATACTTGTTACAATGTAAATAAAAATGAAACAGTAATTTTATAAAGGTATTT